>NW_024582460.1:1680115-1682011 GCF_018398535.1 Haplochromis burtoni
GCTCATCGAGATGGTCCCCAGCAAAACACTCTCCAACTCTGAAGTGGTGCAGACAAAAAACTGTTGAGACAGCGAGATGAAAATAGAAAGATTTTACACATTCTTATTAATATATCCAAAATAAGCATTTAATGGTTTCCTATTGTTCAGCCTGTGGGCACATCTACTCCATAGGAATCATTCACCATAAACAATTTCAGAGTTAAATGATAAGAGATATTGGTCTAACAGAGGCATAGGAATGGTACAAGTGCAGTAAATCTGGTGATTTTTAAAGTAATTCTTAAATTTATCAAGTATCAAAACAGTCTCAGCAGTCGGGTGATTAAGCAGACTGTAACCAAGATCATTTTGGTATTTTTAGCAGCTGATAAAGCACAATGTGGTGGGATTACCAGCTTTTAGTTCTAGGACCACAGACTTCTTCAAATCTAATCTTCATTTTATGTTAATAGCAGGCTTGCACAGTTTTATTGCATGGAACTTGGATTGTTGTAAACTCTCTCCACTACAGACAGACACACCTGCCAAAGCAGTCAGAGTCACCTTTGTGATTGTTCCTGCCGCAGTGGTTTTCATTCTCCAGCGCCACTTTTTGCCATAATGAAACGGACACGTGGACAGACACAACCACAGAGTGAAAACATTACTAGCTACACTGTGTTAGGTAAATATTACATCTTCTCACCCTATGACAATACTTCCAATGAAAAGCTACAAATCTGTTAATAAATGTAAAACTGTGAGATCTAAGCCAATGTCATGATGACCCGGACCCTAAGTTCATGGTAGTCAGTCATCGTTTTAAGTGACAGACATCAAGTAAAGTCAGGGTTAGGGTCACTAATGATGATTTAGATTCGAAAAGGTTAAAAGGATGTGGCACTGGTGTGCCCTCTTCTTCAGGTGCCAACACGGGGATTGGACCACACCTGCACATTTTCATAACAATCCAAGGCGACATTTAAATGCCTGTCAAAGTGCTCAAAACTCCCTCTGTTGTAGTCCTGCCAAAGGACATTTCCCAAACACAAGGAGAGATGCAGAAAGACTCACAAGGCGAAAACAATACCAGCAACACTTTCATAGCTAGTTAACAGAAAACCTGTTTGTGATTTTCCCATCAAAACCAGCATTAACAGACAGTTAGTCATAATCTCTCAGTCATCTCATTAGGCTGACTCGTTACACAGGTAAGAAAGATGCAATCAGCACAATCGTGATCACTTAAAGTAAAACACAGGGAAACGCTAATGGCCCACTGACTCCAGCAAAACTGTAGGTTGCCTCAAAATGGAAATGTAAAAAGATGTAAAAATGATTGTGAATCAACCACAGCTTGCTTTGTGAGGCTTCCCACCTAACATCAGCTTGCTGAGGTGGGAGAAAAGGTTAACTGTTTGGATTTTGCGGAGGAGCTGAATCGGAGCGTATTTGAGCTGGCGGTTCTCACACATTGACCGTGAGACTCAGGGAACTTCAGAGAGTACTTTTCATGCTCCCTCACATCACACATGAATGCAGGCTGTTCAGTAGGTTATATGTTGTGTAATTGCTGAGTTGTGTGATGCTTAGTGCCACCTCTCTTCACACATGAATGCAGGCTGTTCAGTAGGTTATATGTTGTGTAATTGCTGAGTTGTGTGATGCTTAGTGCCACCTAGAGGTAATTTTAATAGACCAAGTTGCAGAAAAATACTTTAAATTAAGGCTAATTGGTCATTTTAAATAAGCGTGGCTGCAGTGTTTCATCCCTTTCTGCTTGTGAGAGAAGTGAAGAAAGCAAAATGATGTTTACACTGATGTTTAAGTATTTCTTGAACCCATTCTTCATTAATTAATGAAGGTTGGCAACTGGCGTGACTGCTTATGTTTGTTGTTACAGTCTATCACAGC
>NW_024582460.1:1682031-1683714 GCF_018398535.1 Haplochromis burtoni
CTCATGAACAGAGAGAAAGTTTGTCTGTATCCCTCTCGCCAAATACACACAGAGTGGCGCAGGCAGCAGTCACTTCACTCCATTAAATGAGACCCACTCATCGAGATGGTCCCCAGCAAAACACTCTCCAACTCTGAAGTGGTGCAGACAAAAAACTGTTGAGACAGCGAGATGAAAATAGAAAGATTTTACACATTCTTATTAATATATCCAAAATAAGCATTTAATGGTTTCCTATTGTTCAGCCTGTGGGCACATCTACTCCATAGGAATCATTCACCATAAACAATTTCAGAGTTAAATGATAAGAGATATTGGTCTAACAGAGGCATAGGAATGGTACAAGTGCAGTAAATCTGGTGATTTTTAAAGTAATTCTTAAATTTATCAAGTATCAAAACAGTCTCAGCAGTCGGGTGATTAAGCAGACTGTAACCAAGATCATTTTGGTATTTTTAGCAGCTGATAAAGCACAATGTGGTGGGATTACCAGCTTTTAGTTCTAGGACCACAGACTTCTTCAAATCTAATCTTCATTTTATGTTAATAGCAGGCTTGCACAGTTTTATTGCATGGAACTTGGATTGTTGTAAACTCTCTCCACTACAGACAGACACACCTGCCAAAGCAGTCAGAGTCACCTTTGTGATTGTTCCTGCCGCAGTGGTTTTCATTCTCCAGCGCCACTTTTTGCCATAATGAAACGGACACGTGGACAGACACAACCACAGAGTGAAAACATTACTAGCTACACTGTGTTAGGTAAATATTACATCTTCTCACCCTATGACAATACTTCCAATGAAAAGCTACAAATCCGTTAATAAATGTAAAACTGTGAGATCTAAGCCAATGTCATGATGACCCTGACCCTAAGTTCATGGTAGTCAGTCATCGTTTTAAGTGACAGACATCAAGTAAAGTCAGGGTTAGGGTCACTAATGATGATTTAGATTCGAAAAGGTTAAAAGGATGTGGCACTGGTGTGCCCTCTTCTTCAGGTGCCAACACGGGGATTGGACCACACCTGCACATTTTCATAACAATCCAAGGCGACATTTAAATGCCTGTCAAAGTGCTCAAAACTCCCTCTGTTGTAGTCCTGCCAAAGGACATTTCCCAAACACAAGGAGAGATGCAGAAAGACTCACAAGGCGAAAACAATACCAGCAACACTTTCATAGCTAGTTAACAGAAAACCTGTTTGTGATTTTCCCATCAAAACCAGCATTAACAGACAGTTAGTCATAATCTCTCAGTCATCTCATTAGGCTGACTCGTTACACAGGTAAGAAAGATGCAATCAGCACAATCGTGATCACTTAAAGTAAAACACAGGGAAACGCTAATGGCCCACTGACTCCAGCAAAACTGTAGGTTGCCTCAAAATGGAAATGTAAAAAGATGTAAAAATGATTGTGAATCAACCACAGCTTGCTTTGTGAGGCTTCCCACCTAACATCAGCTTGCTGAGGTGGGAGAAAAGGTTAACTGTTTGGATTTTGCGGAGGAGCTGAATCGGAGCGTATTTGAGCTGGCGGTTCTCACACATTGACCGTGAGACTCAGGGAACTTCAGAGAGTACTTTTCATGCTCCCTCACATCACACATGAATGCAGGCTGTTCAGTAGGTTATATGTTGTGTAATTGCTGAGTTGTGTGATGCTTAGTGCCACCTAGAGG
>NW_024582460.1:1683734-1765721 GCF_018398535.1 Haplochromis burtoni
CCCCCCCCCAGGAGGCATATCCATGTCAGCCTGCTGCACAGGTGCACCACTGTCACAGGATGACTGAGCTGCAGCAGACTGCTCTCCTGCTCTGTCCTTCCTTAAGGTAGACAGCAAGCTACACCATGTACTAGATAATATTATTCTCTAACCTGCAGGTTTATACCAGCTTAGATTTGACTGTTTATGTGCAATCTGAATGTTTATACATCAACCTGCAACCTTGCATCAACCTGAACAACAGGTTGATACAAACTGCCCCAGGCAATCAGTTGTGTCTTTATCTTTTCCTTCCTTATATATTCTCCATTTTATTCACACACATCTGCAGAGGTGCAAACAGAAGAACATGAGAGCTTTCTTTCACCTCCTTGCTTCCAAGTCTCTTTCTAACATCGATTCAATGCCCTTCATTAAAAATTTATGGCTGCCAAAGCCTTAAGAATAAAACCTAATTCTTCTCTTTGAGTGTCAGTTTGTGTGTGTATGTGGTGTGTGTGCACGCCCGTGTGTGTGTGTGTGGTTGCCACATATCCAGCTCCACCCATAACTCTGCACCAGCACTGGTATCAGCAAATTCAAAGTGTGTGCAAACAGAGTCTGCACACAAAGCGAATCCAAATGAGCAAAAACACATAAATGAGCCATGCACTAAAGACATTTCAATTCAGCTGCTCACTAATGTCTCTCTATTGTATGTGTTTGTTGCTGTGAGGCTTGCGTGGCTCTTCTTTTGGCTTTACTTGGCATGAACTAGACTAGGCATTTAGGAGTTTTACAGCCTGGGTGTGAAAATGTTCTCAAAATGAAGTGAGTTTCTGAGAGCTGCAAAAACAAGTCTGCTTAGGTCTCAAACCCATCTGTCACTACTTTCCTATTACAAAAGCAGATTTTCACTTTTGGACTTGGTTCCAGCAAAACTATTTTTAGAAGTATTTTTGCAGAAAGCTTCGGTAAGAACAAGGTGACCTGACATGCAACAAAGTTTCCCAGCAAGTATCAAACAGTGTGTTTGAAACATGTGATTCGGCATATAGATTCCATTTGTAGTCACCTCTATAATGATTTGTACTTGTTTTGCAGGCACAGGACCTGGGCACCTTGCAGTCACTGAGTTGACCATGAACTCTTCTGTATACCAAAGTACTCTAAAGATAAATGTGAGACATATATCTGACAGCTAAAGCTTTGCCAAAAGGTCGGTGACGGGACAATGATCCCAAGTACATCAACAAATCTTCAACAGAATGGCTGAAATAGAAAAGAATAAAGGTGGCACATTGATCCAGGCACATTCCAGACCTCAGCCTAATTGTTGCTGTGGCAAGACTTTAAGAGAGTTGTGCACAAACGAATGCCAAACTTAAATGAACTGTAGCAACAGAAAAAAGAGCAGGAAAATATCATCCACAGTGAAATGAGAGACAGGAACCACTTATTTCAAGTTGTTTCAAGTTATTGTTGAGAAAAAGCGGTTCTACAAGCTACTCCGTCATAGCATGCACTTACCGTCTCACATGAATGCATAGAATCCTAAGAAAACTTTCTTTCTCATGGGAGAGTTTATTCAAAATGCCAAACCATTACTTCCATTTTCAGCTCATTTAGTTGAACTTAGTTTGTCCTCACAGCACGTTTGACCACACAAATACTGACTTATTCATTAGGATGATTTTTTTTTAGGGGGGGTCAACATTTGGTAGCTTCTTTTCTCATTTTTTAAATGTATTTTTTTATTCATGGAAATTATTGCTTTCACTTTTGTATAAGTCCACTTTGCACCAACTTGCACAAGTGCATGCTTTAACATGTCACATGACATGCCTCTAGCCTGCAGGGTGCAAAGCAGAGGGGGTGTTGCAGGGCCACGCCCGTGCTTGAGTCCATGATCGGCTCTGCACTTTGGTCTTTGTTTATTCTGTGAAGTCTTATATCGACAGCGCAGCTTGACACATACTTGACATCAAGCGTGTGAACTGCAACAACATTTGGTGTCAGTTAATTTAAACGTAATCAAACTTCATATGTCTTACTTTTAATCTGCACTTTAACCTACCATGGAAAGCACTGATTTATGAAATGCAGATCAAACGAAATTCAGATCAGATTAAATTACACTGATTTCCTAATTGCATATCCTAATCATTGCTCCAAACATTGTACTTGTGTACTTTTATAACACTATTTCAGTGTGATGCAGGTTCTAACTAGAAAATGAAATCTAGTCACAAAGACAATTTTCTTCATGTTCATCATTTCTAGTAATAACTCGGAGAGCTGAGAACAATAGTCAGCCAGCAGACACACCCTGAACTCTGACAATTATCAACATTGCTCATCGCCACTTTTAATCCTTTATCGTATTGACTGAAAACTTTCCCTTGGCACACACAGGGATGCACACTCACTCACATACACTGGAACACTGAAGATGGGACAAGATGAGACAGCCCCTCAGACAGTAAAAAAAAAAGCAAAACAAAAACAATTAACATTCTCCTGTTAGAGGGAGTCAGTCAGAAGGTATGAGCTGTTTGTACATGCTGTGTTGGCATGCCAAGCAGAGATGGTTGTGTCTGTAAAACCCTTGAAACCAACCATACATGGGTGTGGTCCTGGGTGTGGAGTATGTCCTCCACTGGGCGCTTCTCAGAGCTTGCCCGAAGGTGTTACAGGGCGTTGAATATATTAATATTAATCTGAAAAGTTGCAACGGCTCAAGGATGAGTCAAGCTTTACTCAGTTAATTTTTGTTACTTGAAATACCCTCTTCTTTTGAGTTATCTAAAAAAAAAAATAGCAATCACAGATCTGATAAAGCCAGTTTATATAAGCTCTGCACTGCATTTAACACCAAGTAGTTGCATTTGAAATAATGCAATAAGAGTAAAGCTAAAATCGTCACCTTCTCTTGGCTGCTGTCCTTACAGGTTGGCTCACTGGATCATCTCCCTCCACTTCACCCTACCCCTAGCATCCTCTTCTTTCACACCAACCCTCTGCATGTCCTCCTTCATTGCATGAATCGTCTCTGTGGTCTTCTCTGTACAAGTCCAAACCATTGAGCTCAGCCGCCTGTCTTTTTGTCAGTAGAGACCACCACAGCAGGTCTCACTAACACCTTGTAAACCTTCCCTTTCACTCTAGCTGTTATCCTTCTGTCACCAATCAAGTGTAAACTAAACAGATATACAGACTGCATACAAACATGGATGTAGCTTTACGATTGTTATGTCCTGATGATCACTGGAAATAAAGTCAATTAAAACAGTGTCCTCAGAATAAATGCTCACATATGTGTCTGGAGGCCTTTTAAAGAGGTCTGCTGACTTCCAGAAAGACTTTCATGTGTAGAATACATTTTTTCAAGCATAAAAGTTGACATTTTGGGTTTTGCTTGGTTATTTTTTTGAAAATGCCCTGCTGTTATCAGCCAATACTATCAGACTTGGTTAGCATAAACTGAACAGGTGTAGCATTCATAATTGCCACCTAGTACTAAGTAAGAAGACAGGTAAAAATACTACAGGATATAATTTGTGGACAGGCTGTACCTCACAGACCACAGTGTCAACTAAACTGAGTTGGTGAGCCAGCAGCACAGTAGCAATACAAGCTCTGGAGATTTGGTCTCAGGACTTGTCAGAATTTCTTTTAACTGATTGTTACTAAAAGTGGATAAACTCTGTTAGTTAATTCACTCAAGGCGCAGAAAGTATTTATGTATTAGAATCATCAACACTGGTAGACGACCTGCTTCCAAAAGAAAACAAGTTTGCTGTTGGTGCACTGCAAATGCATATTTAATAGCTCAGCATGCACACAGAAAATGTGAGGCTTTACCTGTCTTCCACAAACAAATCCACCAATTTCCACTGAAATTAAATTCTATAAAATTATATTAAAAAAATAATAAGGGTTGGGCTGCCCAGCCCTTATTTTATTTGATAATTTTATGCAATAGGCAGCTGCTTTGAGTTTAAGGGTTGGGCACACGTGTGCCCAACCCTTAAACTCAAAGCAGACTCATCACTTACATAAGGATGAATGGAAACATAGAAGAGCATCTGTCTCCTTTCCTGTTAGATGGGCCCCCTTACTCACTTTCAAATTTCTAACTTTGGCATTTGTGGCCCTTGATGTTTACGAGAGACTGTTTTCTGTAAAATTAACCATGCCGTAAATATCTCAAATATTTCAATGTTTCAGTTAAAAAACAAACAACCAACATTTTAAATAATGGAATTCAGCAGCAAAATACAGCTGATGTTTAGGCTCATCATACTGTGGAAAATACATGTTGCATTGCCCCAGGACCTAAAGGTGAATGTTGGGTTGTGGAGAGGTTAAAAGAGCAGCAATGCAGGGAAGGAGCAACACTGACAGTGAAAGGGACAGATAGGAAACTCTGAGAAATTGGAAGGTTGAAATATGAAGCTTATGAAGTGAGAGTCGGGATTCTTTTCAGCTTGAATGTTCTGAACTAGATGAGGTCCCACCAGGAGAATAAAGATCAGTGGAGTTGTTATGGTTTTAAAAATGACAACATGAATAAGTTTCTCAGGTCAGACTAATTACTGAAAACGAAGTGTCTGCTCTTTGAACTTATTCAGATCTAAGCATCTTTATTCTTTTTTTAATGTTTGAGCTGTACTGACTCATTTTCTAGGATTACACCTTTTTTAACATGCTTCTACATATTTTGGCTACCGTAGAAACTTTATATGCAAGCCTTGTCCTGTCTCCAGAAATATGGAATGAAAGGAGATAGGAGAGGGTGGAAATTCTCACCACGCCTCAGAAACATGCCCTAAAATGATTTCACTGATTCACCCAGAGGACAAAAAAGGATCAAACGCTCACACAAAACAAATGTGGAGAATTTAGTGGCTGACTTACAGAATCTTACATGCCTTTCTTTTTTAAGAAAATTACCATGGTCACGCACACCTGGGGTTCTATGATTTATCATTATCAGTCAGGACTTCTTTTCTCTCTTTTCCTTTATCCTCAACCACAGAGGTGAGGCTGATGACAGTGTTTCCTGAGCCTGGTTCTGTAGATGGTGTTCCTTTTTTTAATATTGTCGCTATTGTTGGGCGACTGTGGCTCAGGGGGTTGGGAAGCGTATCTGTAACCGGAAGGTCACCGGTTCCATCCCCGGGCTCTCTGCCCTGGTCGTTGTGTCCTTGGGCAAGACACTTTACCCTGCCGCCTACTGGTGTGGGCCAGAGGGGCCGATGGCGCGATATGGCAGCCTCGCTTCTGTCAGTCTGCCCCAGGGCAGCTGTGGCTACAACCGTAGCTTGCCTCCACCAGTGTGTGAATGTGAGAGTGAATGAATAGTGGCGTTGTAAAGCGCTTTGGGTGCCTTGAAAAGTGCTATATAAATCCAATCCATTATTAAAGAAAATCTAGTTTTAGATTATATTATTGATAGATTACTGTTCTTGTGAATTAGACCTGCACAAATAAAGTTAATTCACACTAAATAAGTGACAAATGAGCTTTCAGGGCTGAAAAGGGTTAGCTTTAAAGATAGGGGAAGGATAGTGCAGGAATGTCGTTTTGGCAAATCTGTGTTTATGTGCAGGCAAAGGCGTGCTCTTGAATGCCATTTGCCAAAGGGAATAACATGAAGTTAAGGTGGGACTTCTTTCTTTTTTTTCCCGGAGAAAATGTTAGACCAGTTTATTACCTTTCAGTTACTCACAGAAAGGCAAGCACACATAAGCCCTGGGAGTTGTAAGACCATCCTGGTGTGTCATTGGTTCCCAAAAATTCTTTTCCATGCTATCATCAGCACCAAGTCTGCAATTAGACTTGAGCTAATGGAAAACAAGTCTTTGTAATAAATCATACCAGCAAACAAACACTACTGTTCGCAATCGCTTGCACTTTCCCTCCTGTTTGCTCGTACATAACTCACAATCCCACTCATTTCCAAACACATACATGCTACATTCCGCAAAGGTTGCTGAGTTTATAAGTTAGTGTAGGGAGACTCTCCTCAGGCTGTAGGGTGCCGGTCCATATCACCAGTATTTATGCTTGCAGACAGCCTTAGGTCAAAGTCATTAGGATGTTCTTTCCTATGAGTGAGCTCCTTATGCACAAAGACATATTTCTGAAACATGATTGTTGTGGCTCAAAAACCGCAAACCCACTAAGTGGCTCTCTCTTCATTGTTGGTATTTCTGGTTTTGAAGAGAGTTTTTTGGTCATCATTTCTTTCTCATACTAAATTTTCCTTAATGCATAAGATTTGTGCTGCTGGCTAGGCCTCCCTTTAAACGACTGTGATCTGGACAACCTTAATTTAATCAGGGGAAACTGAATCTGAGGAAAGAGCACTTTTATTTTAGTGTCTTGTGACTAGATTACAGAAACACACACATATATATGAAGTCTATAAAGTGACACTGTGTCGTTACATTAGCACAAAAGCAATGCAAAGGCATTAAGAAAAACAAGAGCATTCAGTATGTAAAACATCTTTAAACAGAAATTTTAAATGTTTCAAGGTAACACAACACCTGTGGTGACCCAGGACAGTTGTTAAGCCTGCTTCATGTGTCAGGTACAAAATTATTAAATACAATTTCCAAAATAATGAATTTAAAGTAAAGCAGTTTAGCCAGATGAATAGACAATAGAATAGAAAGCCTTTGCTGCTATTAGATTACACAGAAAACAATTAAATCAGGCGTGCTACACTTGATTGCATTAAAACACACAGTAACTTTACACAAATTCTATGTAAAAATTAGATAAGTATATAAACTAAGAAATATATGCAAAAAGTCTCAAAAAACAAAATAGGCATCTGCAGAGCTACAAAAACATATTATAGTGTTTATTCTATAAAAAAAAGGGAGAGGAATGCTTTAACACTCTTGATTAGTTTATAAATTAAAGTCTATGATTTAAGAAATTTCTTTGCAGTTATTCACAATTTTCCACTTTGCTAACACATTTAAAGCCAAGGCAGGTCACACCGCCTACTTTTGAACAAAGACTGTACATTAGTGAAGAAGAAAAAAAAACGTGAGCAATGAGAGCAATTTGTATCTCTGCTGAAACTCCACAGCAAAGAGTTCAAAAGGCTTAAGCTGAGCTGGTGAGTCATTTTGAAAGAAAAGAAACTTACAAAACCAAAGTAAGCAGCTTTGTGGAGCACTGGCGATTGTGCAGATAGACTGGGACTCAAAGTGACCTGTAATTCACTGTGAATGCATCTTTAAAATTGGGAAATGTGGGTATCGCTTGAAAAAAAAAAATTAGTATATTACCAATAACAGCAAATAAGTGACTTGTTGGGAAAAGAAGTACATTAATTGGAAGGTGGTCTGACTGTGATTATGGACATCCCAAACACTGATAATAAAATTTAGTTTTACTGTCGTTACTGAGTGGCTGCTAAACCTGTTTTTTCAGTGAGTCCCACCCATTGCCTGCAGGCAGTTGTGTGAGCAATGTTAAAGTGTGTGTGAGAAAGAGAGAGTTTCTTCTCAGTTGAGGACGCAGACTGAAAGCAGATGGGAGGGGCATGGAAAGACTTAAAGACACCTGTGGAGAAGAGGAGTGAGCGATACCTCAGCAGCTGTTTTAATTTAAATTTCAAAAGATGCATCACCTGGTGTACTGGATGTATTATCTGTACTTTAAGCAGTTTGCCTTTAAGGCCTTTGATTATTATAGCCATTACTTTACTAGTTTCTGCTTAATACTACAGATGTTGTTAAACTAGGAATGCAACTAAAAGCAGTTGTTTTTATATCCTAGGCACATCTGTCAAGGGAAAACCATACTTAAAAAAATAAAAATCTAAGCACTGATCGCATTAGTATGTAATCTAGTCATTTTACTGAATCATGTATGTTGAGCATATTGTATATACAATACTTTTTTTTTCAAATAATCAGTGTGTACATTTGAGCTATCCTGGCAAATACAAGCATTTCCTTCTTCTGCTTTATAATTGTGAGGATGCAATCGACTTCATTCCTTAACTAGAACTGCCACCATGAGTAATCCATCAACTTGACACTAACTAACAAGTTGTAAGTTTCAAGCTTCCAATTTGGGATGATCTCTAACTCGCTCTCATAATCAGTCACTTTAAAAATAACCCCACTTTACTAAAGCACACACATAACCTGACTTTTCAGAAACATTGTTATTTTAAAAAAGAAAGAACTGCATCACTTTCCAAATGCTGATCGCCTTCTGTTCAAATGCTATCTGATCCGCTTTCTCAAACTGTGCTTTTAAAACTGTCTCTGTTTGCCAAATGCTCCTCTCAGACTCTGATTTCCATAACATACCCATGCTTTCCAAAAACGAGCTGTCTTTATTGAAGCCTCATCATGTAAAAATGTCATAATTTTTCACACACACACACACACACACACACACACACACACACACACACACACACTGTCTCCAGCTGAGTAGACAGGGGAGTGGCAGAAAGAGAGATAGAGAAAGAAAAAAGTTTTTGGCTGACAGACAGAGAGGTGTGGTCACAAGGCTCCAAAAACGGTCCCGTCCTGCTCTCGGTTTGCAGTCTGCACCGGAGGGACCAGGGCGGACAGAGTGGAGAGAGAGAGAGAGAGGGCGGCAACCTGTCAGGTTGTTTCCGTCCACTTAGTTTCGTCCAGTAACTTCTGTGGAGCCGCCGAGGCTGCAGTTCTCTGGTCACCATGTCAGCTTACGGGTCTCAGCAGGCCCTGAACATGCTCCGCAGGGCCAACTCCAGGGGAGAGTTGACTGGAGAATCCACCTACCAGTACGCACGGAGCGACGGCTTCCACGGAGGGGGTAACGGATACGACCAGTACGGACACGACGGACACAAAACCTTCACCTATTCAAAGTCCGTGAAGGGAGGTGGGATGGCGAGCGGAATGGCGAGCAGCATGAGAGCCGGAACCACGAGAGGAATGACGTGGCGTGGGGCCAGCATGGGAGGGGGGGCGATGAGCGGCGCCGGCGGGGGGGCGATCAGCGGAATGGGGTATGAATTTAAACTCTATCTTCCACAAGTTTTGCGTTTCTTTTTGCACCTGTGGCCAATGTGTGAACTGCAGCGCACGATAGATTATTAACTATTAACCGTGACAGCCTGTGTTGTTTTTTTGGGCCCTGCAAACACTAAAAACACCCGATACTCACTGGCCTTTAAAAAAGCGAACAAAGCAATTCAATGCACATCAGCCCGCAAGAGTTTAATTACAGGGAAATGTTCTTGTTCTGCAAAGTAACAGCATTTCCACTTGTTTTGTAACACTGAAGCAAAGCTGGTGGTAATTGTGTATAAAACAAAATAAAGTGATGTTTAATTCAGATTGGTTTGCAGAGTCACGTCAGTGACATAACTGATCATACGCACTGATAATGCGCAGTGATACACGTCGTGATGCTGACATACAGCTGTTGTCTTTGGCACGTCTTTTCAATTGTTCCTCAGCTTCTGCTCTGCACAGGAGCAAACCTCCCCGGGGAGAAACGAGATTTACAGTCCGCGTTAAATTGCCGCCTCCCTCTGCTGCTTCACAGACCCACGGACACGCGTGTCGCTTTAACACATGCAACTCTATCAGCAGCGCAAGGATTGTGTTTCTGACCCCGCACTTTGAGGAACGGGCAGATTTATTTAATTCGCAAACATAAGTTGTGAGTCAGAGCAACTTCGTTTATGGCTTTGATAGTTTTATATAAGGGAGTGATGTTTGAGATAAGGTACTCATGTAAGCCCTGTGATTAAGGGAAAAGTGCCTGGGGCAGCTTATGGCAAATATAAGTACATTTATTACATTGTTTATTATAGCTGGTAGCACTTTTTTCTGGATGGTAAGTAAAACAAGAAATACAAGTGTAGAGATGACAGAGATATTACAGGTGTTATTTGGAAACAGTGCCCTGATTCATAGCTAGTTAAATAAGCCAATGTCAGCTTAGATTTTTAGGGCAATAGTTATGATATATGTGATAACACAAGTATATCAAAACTGGTCAATAAAATTGATAATAGAGATACATAGAGTGGGTCTTTATGCATATTTTAGAATGAGGTCAACATTTTAGTTTGTATGTGTGTCTGTGAAAACCAGAGCAGGTTTCAGGAAAAGTGTCTTTTGTAGAAATTTGGATGCTTATCTGAGTTTCAGCTCAGACTGTACAAAACATTTTGCTCATATACAGCCAGCATAAATAGTTTAGTACCTCAGAATTGAAAACACGTACGATAAGCAGCAGTAATAGCTGGTTATCTGGGGTGATAGCTTTTTGCTGTCTCTATATCTCCTTGTTCCGGCTCTTGTTTCTAGGAAACAGAGAGATCTCTATTATAACAACACTTATTTTTCTAAATTTTTAGATTTGTGGCTGCTGCCACAGCTCGTGTGTTTGAGCCCATATACCAAAAGCCCCACTAAAGATCTGTGTTCAAGTCTGCTCCAGACTTTTCCCCTCACTTTCCTGCGTGCCTTCAGTGCTTTCCTATCAAATTAAACCTAAAAACAATATTAAAAGAAAATTGTAATGTTTATAATAGCAGTGAAAAGAGTTTCTTTGGCACATTGTGTATGAATGTTGACTATACCAGCTGTTGAGCCCGTACTGATGTAATCAGTTGCAGTGTATTTTTTTAGCTAATGTATTTGAAAAATCTAGCCATAACCATGACCATATCTTTTCTGTTTGTGGATTATGATGATATACATATACAAGGTTCCACAACTGCATGATGATACAATCAAAATTCCCAGATTGCTTGTAAATGAAATGCATGTTTGCAAACTTGCAACAGAAATGAAGTTAAAGGTTAACAGAATTCCTCGTCTTGTCGTTTTCCGAATTAAAACAGGTGGAAAGAGAGGCGGGAGTCTTTGCCCCAACTTAGACTGGGGTTAGGACTTATCCATGAAAAACTTTAACATTTATTTAAATAACTAATGTACAGTTTTATCTTTTCCTAAAAACAGCTACATTCAAATGAAACAATCTGAGAAGGGAAATTCACTCTTTGATGATATTTTGACAAAAAGGGCAAAAGGAGACACTGCTTTGTTTTAGGGGAACACACGGTGAAAAAAACTGCGAACCGCTGCGGTAACTGGGAATATTTTGGTAATAGTTAAAGCTGAAGATCTTAATGTTAATGAGTTTACTTCGCTGCCCTCCACAGTGGCTCTACACTTACTTCTATCAACCAGAAGGCCGCTATCCTGCAGAGCCAGTGCAACGAGTACCTGCAGAAAGCCGAGTACTACATTCAAGCTGTGAGTTGTGTTTTCTTTTCTTATTTGTGTTACTTATTGCGCTTTTACTGCTAGAAGTGCAGATAAAAGTCAGTTAGCCCAGTCAGGAGTTTTTTTATTTCACATGAAGAGTGTAGTGTTGTAGCCTGTCCTCTGAGGCAAAAAGAAACAGAAAGAATGACAGAAATGTTGTGCGGCTGTAATTGGAGTAGCTGGATGTGTAGGCTTTTGGTGTACGGTCAGAATCTGTGAGAGACACCAAATAGATAATGTTTCATTTTTGTTTAACTCCCTGTTGGATGTGATTTTTAGAACTGGCCCCTTGAGCAGTATTGCAACTGTCAGTCCACTTTAAATTTACACCCTTTCTTAGTTTAGCTGTTAAACAACCTATCATGAATTATTTATGTTACTGTGAAGTTCATCGCAAGTGCAAAACTCAGCTTAAAATTTGTGGGCGTGTGATTTATTGTCTTGTTGACTACTTATATCGGCAGACTATCACAACCGCTTTGTCCTTGTCATAAATCATCTTCTTCCGTGGGTTGTAAAAGTTGTTTTTCTGAAGTTTTGACATTTTTTGGCACTTCTAAATGGAAATAATTCAATCTAAAGCACAACAAGGACAAAAGACATCTATACTCCAAATGTGCCCATTCAGTTTTCTGGATTTGTACACCTCCTTGTGTCTGTGTATTGTAGGGTGGAAACCCGAGTGAGGTCGAGTACTTCATGGGGATGGCCAAAGAGGCCATTCAAAATCTGAAGAGCTGCGGGGCCGACCTGAGGCAGATGGGACAGCCTAATGAGAACGTAATGAGAAGGTAAGGAAGGCCAGATTTCTCTCTCTGTCTTAATCATCTGAGTTTTCTTTTACTAGAACAGTGCCCATCCGAGGTCAGTGTTACCCATGATTTTGACACTGAAATGTAACTGTCTCTTAAATGCGTCACATGCAGGTAATTAAGTAATTCAGTTGCTGTTCAAAAGGATAGTGAATGTATCTCAAGCTTTAAACTTAGTCCAAATTTCCTCAGGCAGTCAGTAATTAATCTCCCATTTTTAAAGCAGATGGGATGAATATTTGTTGACCGGACAGATGGATGGACAAACAGAGATTTCATGAATTTTTATAAAAATATATTCTTTGTATAGCATATGCTGTTCATTCCAAGTCTCATCTTTTTCTGTTTTCTAATCCATAGTGTGGAGATGTACAATAGCCAGCTGAAGGGGGTCCACAAGGCCATCTCAGGCACCACGCAGAGAAGGAAGAGCACCAAGGGGGGCTCCATTGGCTGGGAGGAACCTGGAAGGAGCTATCATGATGCTATGGGCTGGATTGCACAGCAAAAGGCGTGTATAGACACACCCAATTTAATACCTAACGTGCACCTGCAGCTGCTTTTGAAGATCAGTCTTCTGACATTCATGAGCCCTTTAAGGAATTCTGTGTTAAGGTGTCTTGGTAAAGCTTGAGGGGCATTACTACAGTGTGCATTAAACTGTGCGTTACCTGCAGTAGATGGTGGTCAAGCACCTGAACTTGGGGGGGTCGAGAAGAATATACTTAAAAGCTAAGAAATCTACTAAAAATCAATATTTGGTGAAATTTAGGCAACATTTACATTTTAAAAGATTTGTTGGAGGCTTGTTTTTTTCTTTTTTTTTCTTTTACATTTTTTTACAGGTTTTTTGCGCATTTATTTCAGTCTTAAATACCCTAAAAGTGTTGCATTTTGATCACCTGATTTCGGTTAACACCAGCCTTCATTTTTTCAGATTAAGAGAAGTTGATGTAATTTGTCACATTAGTAAGTCAGAGACGTTTGTTACACACAACAGATAATCAGCTCATTTCATATCATAGCACATTTAAACACAACAGAAGTTAAAATGCTCCGCAGTATATTTAATATATTATAGTTCTTTAAACACACTAAAAATGTGAACAACTACATTAAAATAATTAAAATTGTTAAACAGTTCAAGAAAAAGTATTTTTTATGTTTAACTGGAGAAACAGACACTTTACACAAAAGAAATCTTTGTGAAATAAACCTAAAGTGAAAGAAAGACCTACTTCTTCAACAACAAAAGTGACATTAATACCCACTAACTAGATGGTTAAGTGCCGTGTCACTTTATGACAGTGTGATAAAAGGTGTCGGTAAACCAAATGACAGATCTCGCTGAACCATGATCGCTATGATAACACAACATTCACAGCATTTAACACAGAGCATAGAGAAGAATGCTCTGCTATGTTGGTGTAGACACAGTATTAAGGGATCATGTGGTCATTGTGGTTAAGTACAAATAGAAGCTAAAAGGAGCTATTGTTTTACACTCAGTGCTAAATCATTTCTTTCTGAGTGGATTGCTGATCTTTGACCCCAAGTGGTGCATGAATTTACCAGCAAATTGCTGGTTTAACTTGTATCTCTGCCGCCACCTGCTGGTGACATGAAGTGCCTGTGTCTGAAGTCTTCTCTAAAACTCGATCTACTCCGTGCAGCGTCTGATTGAAACAGCTTCATGGGGAGATGATTCTGCAGCCATCGAGCAGCAGCTCATGAGCCACCAGAGGTTTCACAGCTCTATCCAGAGGAGCGTCGAGTTCGATCGAGCCAGAGATGACCTGGTGGGTTCAGTCAGCAGGTTCAGTATCAATGCTGTGATGATGAGACGATGCTGAGATTCACTGTTGCTTCAAACAGAAGCTCCGTTGATCTATTGTTTGGGATATATAAAGTCACAAAACTAAACCAGTGTTAAAGAAGATCACAGGGTAAAGAGATAAATAACCTAAACAAATAAAAATGATCCGCTATTGGTCAGATAGCGATTTGTTATTATTGGTATCTGTTTTAATTATTAGCATTTGCAAATATTGACACATCACTTTATTTTGAAACACATAATTTGACTCATTCTCTTCCCCCAGATGAAGACAGGAGACAAAGCCAATCTTAAGGCTCTGGATCAGGAATGGGACAATCTCCAGGTGAAGAAACTAAATATTATCTCTGTGTCGTGTATTTTCCTGTTAATCGCTAGAGATTTGTATTAAATTGATTCACTTTAACCCTGTTTAACCCTGCTAGAAAACGTCCCATGATCGGATGCAGCAGCTGCGAGAGTTCCAGCAGATCATTCAGGAAATATCCAAAGAGATCATGTGGGTGAATGAGAAGGAGGAAGAGGAACTGATGTTTGACTGGGGAGACAAGAACATCGACCAGTATATCCCCAGAAAGCAGGAGAGCTACTCGGTTAGTCAAACATCAGATCACAAGGGAACAAGAATAGAGCTGGATTCAGTAGATGCTGCAAAAAATCCACTTTTTAATTTCCAATTTTACGAGCTTCATTTTAGGCAATAAACATTCTTGGCAATTCCTTGAGCCTAAATGGCGCTGATGTCTTTTATGTAGTAATCTGCATCTCATAAGGGAGCAATCATCTGTGGTAGATTGGATTTTGGCTGCTGCGATTAGTCATCCACTTACAGCGAAGCCACAGAACTTCCCTCTTGCTGCATCCTGATGTTTTTCCTGTGTCCCTGTGATTATTCACCTCTTCTTATATAACAGAAACTGATGAGTGCCCTGGAAGTAAAAGAAAAGGATCTGAATAGGCTGAAGGCCAAAGTGGACAACCTCCTGAAGAATGACCACCCTGCATCGGACAAGATCGAGGTCTGGAGCGATCAGAAGTAGAAATCTCAGTCCAAAAACAACTAGTTATAAACCTGCAAGTAAAAGCTTGGCTTTTTTTCCAGTGTTTGTGTGCTTGTGCATTCTCTTCAGGCTTATAGTGACACCCTGCAGACTCAGTGGAGCTGGCTCCTTCAAATAACAAAATGCATCGACACTCACCTGAAGGAGAATTTAGCATACAGCCAGGTAACTTAAAGCTACTCTAATAAACATGAACCTGCAGGAGTCAGTCACACTGACGGACACTGTGAATAAGAGTGCATGTAAAAGATGCACCATGACACCTCTGATTTGTTGTTGCTACATTAGCATTTTGATTTGCTTTCAGCTTTTCAGTTGTTATGTACACATAAAAATTGCTTGTTTACTTATCATAATGAGACTGGGAAACTACAATTAACTTCATGCTAGATTTCACTCAGTATTTCACAAATTGTGCGTGTTTTCTCCTGAAACTCACATCACATATGCTTACACACGTGTGCATTTAGTTTTTCAAGGAGGCCAACGAGACGTACAGTGCTCTGCAGAAGGAACACGAGACGGTTCGTAAGAATTTCATCTGCGACAAGAACACTTCTCTGGAGACCCTGCAGGAGCTCCTCAGAAACCTGGAGGTACGACAGCGTCATTACAGCAGTAACTCATCAGCTGGGCATCAGGAGCTTGATCGCGTGTGTTTAGACGTTTAGCATAGCGAGATAAAACTGATTAGACTGAACATACAATAGATCTTTGATGTAGGATGAGCTTTTGAAAATTTCATGTCTCAGGCACTACAGTAAACAACAACACAAAGCCTGAAATATATAAAGTCAGTGGATTATTTAGCCAGATAATTCAGTTCAGTTCATTTTTATTTCAAACATTTCAAACATTCACAATCATTACAAAATATCATTCCATTATTTGTTTGAAAAGGAGTAGGCTGAAGTGTTTACTTATTTGTCCCTACCCCCTCAAGTTTTACCTCTCATTCATTTAATTTTTTTTTGTCTTAAATTAAACAAACAACATATGAAACATATGAAGTAAAGCAAAACAAAACAAAACATACATAAATCAAAAACAAGAAATTAGCAAGCCCCACCACAGTATAGTTTCTTACATATGAAAAATACAGAATGTGTATATTTGCAGATACACGAGTTATGGAAAAACAAACAAACCAAAACAAAACCCCCAAAAAAGAACCACAACACCATTACCAGCATCTCCATAATTCATCAGGAGAGGTTGCTCGGAATAAACTGAATGTAAAAAAAGTTTTCTTTGAATTTAACGTTTTACTTATTGTACTTATGTTATAAAATCACATAGAACATTTACACGTAATTTAAAAATGGGCAGGATTTTGGACAAATTAGTTTTGAGTGTACCACCTAATAGTGAAGCAACTCCAATACCATTGGATAATACCTTCGAATGACCAAATGTTTCTTTTACTCATTCTGGACCAGACCCCCAGTTTTTACAGTCCAGAAGAAACACGCATCTTAGCCCTCAAACTTTTGCCAAACAATAGAAAGTACTATTTTGGTTGTTGGCATCCTGTTACAGACATGCTCAAATTCAGCCCATTCTTTTAAAATAAACATTATTTGTACTGTAAAGGCAGACTGCATGCCTAGTAGTTATGGCATTAGTTACAAAAATGGAAACAGAACTCTCAAAAAAAACCAAACCAGTTCTGGATTGCAGGTCATATGTTTCATACAGGACAGGCCATTCTGTGCGACTTCATTATTTACAGAGAGACAAAAATGTTGGCGAATTTGAAAAGTAAAGCAGTTGTTAATGGCTAAACAGTGGCAGGTTGACTGAAACCTTTTTTGTCTTCAGAGGGAAAAGGAGAAGATTGTGGAAAATAGGAGGCAGGTTAAACACCTGGTCAGCAAGTCCAAGGAGATCGTGAGACTGAAACCCAGAAACCCTGAAGAGAAGAACACCAGCGGCGTCATTGTCAAGGCTCTGTGCGACTTCAAGCAGGACCAGGTCAGTTTTCAGATGTCAAAGTTAAACACATATTGGTATTTTTATTTTTTACTTTACGTTGCACCGACATTCTCTCTTTCTTTTATTCTAACTTGTGTTTCATGTGTTTTATGTGTTTTATGTGACCTTTGGGCTCACAGAAGGTGATCCTTAAGGGCAATGAGGCTATCCTAAAGGACAACAACCAGCGCAGTAAGTGGCTGGTGACTGGCCCGGGGGGTCTGGATATGTTGGTGCCCTCTGTGTGCCTGATTGTACCGCCACCTAATCCAATCAGCATCAGTCTCGCCAACAAGTAAGAAACAAAAAATGCTTTGATTTGGACATTTACTGTTAAAGGTGATTGTATAACTCTTGCTCTGGCTGGAAAGATAATCCTGAAACCTTTAAATTTCACCTCTGTGTCGTGCAAAGAAACGAGCAGTACTACGAAGCAATCCTGTCAATCTGGAGCCAGCTTTATATCAACGTCAAGAGTCTCATCTCCTGGCAGTACTGCGTCATGGATATCCAACGCATCAACTCCCTCACCATCTCCATGGTAAGGACCGACGAGGTGTTGGAAGTCGGCCTCTGCTGTCTGTAAAAAAATATTTAGTCATACGTCAAAGTCAAACTTTTGCTCTCTTGCAAGGTATCAAAGGAGAAAACAAATGGTCATAATAAAAGTTGTGACATGGTGTTAATTAACGTTTAATTATTTGGTTTTAAAGGTGGGTTTTTGCTTTTACAGTTTGTTCTAAGCCAACAGCTGTAGTCTTCCATTTAATATGGGCTTAAAAAGTGTGTAAACGTCTCTCATCCTGAGCCACCTCCAGATGCTGGGAAACAGCTCCCATAGTTGCACACTTTGGAGTGCTGCATAACTCTGTGGCATTCAGACAGACATTTAAGCATCTCTCGAAACCCGCTGCTCCAAACCAAAGTCCCTTTTGCAACTTTTCACTGCTCCAGTTTGTACTTTGTGTTAAAAAAACACACACAATCATTTTACTGCACTGTTATTCTTATAACACTTGATGATTTATTGGTGGAAAATTAATTTATAAACATAGCCTTAGAACTTAGAAAGTATGTTTCTTACAAGTGTGGTGAGTATCGTCAACATAAAGAAGGTACCAAAGATTTAAAATAGCATGTCACATTTGACCTCTGACCTCTCCTTCTCGGTGAAAAGATCTGTTTGGGTCCAAATTAAACTTAATGTTTCTGTGTCTGTTCAGTTGGCCAAGATGCGCCCAGAGGAGTACCGGAAAATGATCAAGAGCATGGAGACTCACTATGATGAGTTTATAGTGAACAGTGTAAATTCCCAGATGTTTGCTGATGAGGACAAGAGGAGCATAGAGAACCAGGTCAATGATGCCCAGACCCACTATGAACAGCTAGTGGTGCAGATACCTACTTACAGTAAGTGTTTGTAGTAATGATCACCTCGCAAGTACACGTTCTGTTTATTCTGTACATTTCTATTCAGTCTCATATGTCAGATGGACCTCTTGTGCTCATTTTCTGCTCCATATGTTTATTCTTGCACTTCTTGGCTTTTGTTTTTTTAGCCGGATGTCTCTTAGACTTGTATATAAACATTGCTCAAATTCAATATTTTTAGTACGTATTTCAGTATATTACAGTAAAGTACAGTATGCATTTGTGTCTGTGTGCTTGATAATGGAATAATTGAATTGAGTAAGTGAATCTAGTGAACTTTTGAAAAGACTTTTATCTATTTTTTAAAAATCGTTTTGTCCACAGTTGTCCAGCAGGAACAATTACAGCAAACATCTGGGCAACAACACCAGCTGATTATATTACAGCAGCAGCAAGTACAAGCTGCTGCTGCAGAAGACGCAAGGAGGCTTGAAGAAGAGGCCAGGATGCGCCAAGAAGAGGCCTGGAGGCTTGAAGAAGAGGCCAGGATGCACCAAGAGGAGGCCAGGAGGCTTGAAGAAGAAAGACGGAGAGCAGAGCTCAGAAGACAGGCCGAGAAGAAAGCGGAGGCAAAGAAAGAGGTGGTGAGGAAGGAAGTGATAAAAGTGACCAAGACGGACGCAGGAAAGAGGAAGGTATCCACATCAACATCATCATCATCTCACAGCTTATTAGAGCTGCACTCGCTCAGATTGAGGCTGGAGGCCGCTGAAGACATGCTGAGTCAGCACATCCATGTCTGCTTCGGAGACAACGGCGTGCAGGACTGTAGCCTCAAGATCTCTCAGTTAGAGGTGAAAGCATAAAATATAAGAATAACAGAAATGCATGTAGAATGAAAACAAAAACGACCCTGTATTTATCGCGACACATATATGTGCATCTTTCAGACTGTGCAGCGTGATGTGGACTCGATGCGTGCTGAGTACTTACTTTTGAAGGAGCGCATTCTAAACGAGCTGGAAAGCGTGAATGATTCAGACAAAGCTCAGTTCCTCCGCAGCGAGATTGGAGTGATTAACCAAAGACTGGGCAGCCTGGAGAGCAGCTCAACAGCTTATGTTCAGCGGTACGTAACACAAGGCAAAACCTCAAAACGATGGCGTAAAGCTTAGTGTGTTCTTCTGATTAATTTAAAAGCACAGTTCATAACTGTGCACTGTAAGATCAATTATTATCTGCAAAAAAAGATACTTTTACATACAGATAATCTACATTATGACAAATACACATATGCCTTTGCATATTTGCATATTTGATTATTCCATATGCTTGTTTTAGGCTACGAGCTCTAAGGGACATGCTGGAGAGTGTGGCACGAGCCGAGGACATTGTGAAAGTTTATGAAGCAAGAATGACAGAAAAGGAGACCACTTCTCTGTCTCCTGAGGAAGTGGAGGAATATATGTCGACTCTGAAGGTATTTTTGCAAGATAATGGTGTTTTCCTACTCTTTGATAATAGTAGACAAATCATTTGTAAATACTGCCCTATTTTTCTTATATCCTTTGTGCTGTGACATATGCTTTAATTCCACTTATCAGGCTGATTTTTATTATACGGTGGATGCAGTCGTATGATTGATGTTGTGTCGTGTGTCGATGTGCAGAACATCAAAGCAGAGCTGGATCAGAAGAAAGATATTCTAAATGCTATGGAGGCAGAGTTGTCCAAGGCGAGCCACTGGAACGGCCAGGTGGGCGGATCCTCCCACAGGTGTGACCTGATGCTAACAAAATACACAGAAGATGTGAACATGCTGTCAGACCGCTGGAGACGAATCCAATTACAGCTCGATACGAGGTATGCTGCTCTGTCAGTTTTTAATAATAACTGGCTGTTAATGTCAAATTGAAGACTTTGCAGTCATGCAGTAAATAACTCATTTCATATTCAACCATATGTATATGAGGCTGCTTGTACACATGTGAATCTATTTTTCAAACATCTTATTCACATACACACATGTCAATTTGTGATTGGCAGAAAATGATCGAGCAAAGCACAAAACATTTGTTGCTTCAGTATTTTAAATGTTATAATAAATAATATAATAAAAAAAACAATATTAATCTGTAAACTTGGGCATGAGAGCGTTTGAGTAAAAGTGACATAACTCAATTATGCTGGTCGTCTCTTCCACTTGCTCAGAATGCAGGACCTTCGATCATATCTGCCTCAGCTGCAACACTACAAGCAAACCAGCACTTCCATTCTTGAATGGATTGAAGCCACTCGCAGAAAACAGGTGGCTCTACAGGCCACCAAGATAGAAAATGTTCAAGCACTGGAAAACCTCATTAACAACCAGAAGGTAATATGCTGAACTTTTGCTATTATTAGAGCTACTTCCAATAATTTTCTGTGAAGGCATCTGATACCTGACATCTGTACTTTGTGGGTTTCTCTAGGCTCTGAATGCAGAAATCAAGGTGAGGAGGGAGACAGTAGATAGTGTGCTGAAGGACAATGAAGCCTGTGTGAACGCTATCAAGGTAAGTAGGTCAATAATCGAGTGCATTTGGCCTCAGATTCATTAAAAGATCAACTTCCTCTATTTATTTATTCATTTTTATTTTTAACAGGACTATGAAACAGACCTTGCAGCTTACACCTCTGGTTTAGAAACTTTGCTCAACATCCCAGTGAAGAGGACAATGCTGAAGTCGCCGTCAGTGGATCTCAATCATGAAGTAATTCAACTGTAGTAAAAACATTAGACATGTAGTAAACCATTAGTACATGACATGTTTTTTCTTGTAGGTTAGAGTTGATTTTTCTGATGTTTTTTTAAAATTAAATTTAAATTTGTCTCTGTTCCAGGCTACCCAACTGCAGACTCGATATATGGAGTTGCTTACCCTTTCTGACGACTACTACAGATTCCTAGGAGATTTGCTCAGAAACATGGAGGAGCTCAAGGTACGGATCTCCAATGCTGAACATCCAAAAATATCTTGTTGGATGTAATCATGGTTTTCTTTCTTTTTTCTTCTTTTTCTTTCTTTCTGTTTATGACATCTTGTCATCAAACTGCCCAGGGATTATGAATGAGAATTTGGGGTAAATCTGTCACCTAATCTTTGATATAACGTTAAAGTTAAAGGAACTCCTTTATACCTTCCAGCAAACCATTGTTGTTAATAACATCACCTGCAGTCAGCATTGTGTTGCTCCCATTTACATGCGTCTTTTGCTCATGAACTCGGTGTATTAATATCCATCAGCTAACAGAGTATTAAGACAGGCATTGCATACAATGCAATGTTACTGACTGTCCAAGAACTGACAGACTACAGGTGCTATATACATGAGTTTCAGTATAAAGAGAGTAAAGTTCACTTAGATATGACCAATGCCAAGGACATATGTTGTGACTAAGTTGCAGCTAGTCATAATAAGCAACCTACTATCCACTATGTTGGATATTAGTATCCTATGGAAAGCAAATTTTTTCTCACATAGGACTATAGACTGGTAGCCTACTCCCAGGCAGACCACTTGGTAAGGAAAAATGTGTATTCTCATTCAAGTACTAACCAGGCACAATGCTGCTTAGCTTCTGAGATCAGATGGTATCAATCTAGAGAAAAATATATCTTTCACAGCTGGACATTGTGCTAAAGGTGCAGTTTAGTGTTAATAAGTTATGGTTGCAAACTAAGATAATAACAGTGTAGCTATGGATGACTGTAGTAATCTGTTAGTGAACAAAGCAATTACAGGGAGGTTTTGTTGAGCTAAACCACATACCTCATTTGTGACTAATTTCACTTTGTAAGTACAAGCAACCTCCATGGACAGATTATTAGTTATTTAAGAACCGTTTTGTAGTCTCAAGATGAGTCTTTTCATTGTCACTAACTCACAACCACACGTCTTATGATTGATAACCTGTTAGCCAAGTGTGTGGTTTCATATGGATAACCTTCTATAGTATGATCAAGATTAAAAAAAAAGCAGTTTTTTGTTCAATAAGACCTAAAATACAGAAAAGTTGGTGGAGAACGCAAGAGACATGAGATAACTATAGTTTTTTTTTTAATTCAATTAATTATAATGGCAAATGAAACTCTACAATAACACAGAAAAACCCAACGATCCGATGAGATGACAACATCTCGCCCCCTCCCCCACTCCCCATAAACAAGCATTTGGTGACAGTGGGAAGGAAAAACTCCCTTTTAACAGGAAGGCATAGGTATCTGTCAGAACTGGTTGGGGGTTTTGGATTTGCCTCAAACTGAATGGAAGGTTTCTTCATGGCAACACGATATGAATGTGGTGTTAATAGGGTTGTGCTAAGCAAATGTTGTGCTGGATACTTGTTAACCACAACACAAGTGGGTAAAAAATAATAATGAAAGTTTAATTTATCATTTTTAAAAACACATTTGTATTCATCTTTTCTTTGTCTTTCCTTCAGATTCGTAACACAAGGATTGACCTGTTAGAAGAAGAACTTCGCCTTCTGAGAGACGATATGAGAGACCGCAACGCCAAGAACAAATCACTGGAAGATGCTCTTGCTCAGTACCAACGGGAGCTGAACCAGTCAAAAGAACAGTTGCTGTCAATGGAGGAGGTGAAACAAACTGCATCGTTGCAGTGCAGTGCCACCAAGGAGAACCTAGATAACACACAGAGCCAGCTGGCAGGCCTCAGAGATCAGGTGGAACGTCTCAACTACTTGCTGGATGAAGAAAAGAGGAAGAGGAAGCTAGCAGAAGAGCGCTACACTCAGCAGCAAGAAGAGTATGAAGCAGTGCTGAGAAAGAGGCAGAACGAGCTGGAGACAGTCAGTTGGTCCAAGGTGGAGGTGGAGAAGACTTTGTCAAATAAAGAGCTTGAGATTGAACAGCTCCGGCGACAGCTTGCTGACGAGACAGCAAGGTTCATGGAGCTGCAGAAGGAGATATCAAAGGTAAGGAGCCAATACAGTACGGAGATCAATAACTTAAAGCTCAGCTACGAATCTCAGATCCACGTCAGCCATGCAGACATGCAAAGGCTGGCAGCTGAGAGGGACGAGGATACAGTGGAGCTCCAGCTGCAGTATGACAGGATGGAGGCAGAGAGGAGGAATCTCGAGGAGGAGCTACGGAGACTCCGAATATCTATCAGCCAGGTTGAGGAACAAAGGAAGGCAGCAGATGAGGAAGCTCACACTCAGCGGGCTGTAATCATCGAGGAAGGCCGCAAGAGAAGAGAATTGGAAAGTCAGGTGGAACTGTTGATGAGGCAGAGAGACGAGCAAAGTAGCCAGTATAGAGCAGAGCTGGCTGAGGTTAGGAAGGACCTGCAGGAGACGAGTGACCGACTGGCTTATGTCACACACAGTCTAGAGGAGGAGACCCGCAGAAGACAAACTGCGGAAGAAGGTCAGGGTGTGCTTGAACAGACTCTGTCCCAGCTGCAAGTGAAGCTAACTAATTCATCAGTGGCTGTAACCCAGGGGCGGGAGTACAAGGAGGAGCTTCAGAAACTGCGATTGGAGCTGGAGAGAGAAAGCAGGGAGCGAAGCAGAGTTGAGCAAAATATGAGAAGCTTACAGGGACGCATCAAGGACCTCCAAGCTGTAAGAGATGGACTTGAGAGCCAGGTGGAGAATTTGCGGCAAGCTAACCAAGAAGAAGTAGCCAGAAGAAGGCAGATCGAGTCAGAGCTAGAGAAGACCAATATGACCCTGGCAGAACACAGCAGCACTGTCGTTGCACTACGCCAAAGCCAAGAACAAGCCAGCAATTCCGAAAAGAGAGGTGAAGAAGAGCGTCTTCAGTTGCAGGAGGAGCTAGAGAAAAACTTGAGACAGAACAAGACCTCTGCAGAGCACATCACGCAGCTGAGCTCTGACCTGAAAGCCCTTCAGCAGCAGCTGCTTGAGGAGCAGCTCAAAGTCAAAGAGGCAAACCTCAGGAATGAAGGTCTTTATAAATCTATAGAGGAGAAAAGCAAGATACTGAATGCGAACTCAGTTGAGCTTCAAAGGCTGAAGGAGCTGACAGAATCTCAGACCAAAGAGAGGCTGAGACTGGATGAGGAGCTAAGGACAACACGACATGAGAAAGATGAACTCTTGAGGGCCAAACAGGGAAGTGATGATGAGCTCTCCTCGCAGATTACTGCGCTGGAGCTGCAGCTACAGGCCAGTGAGCGCAGTAATTTAGACTACCGCAACCTGGTCTCCGAGCTCTCCTCTGAGAGGGAGAAACTCAAAGTGGAGACTGAGAAAATACAAACGCAGGCCACCGAGGTACATGGAAGTTTGGTGCTTAGTCCTGGACTGTTCTCGTCTTTCCAAATCAGAGTCTTCACCACTTGAAGCATTCAAGTAGCAACTGTAGCTCTAGCTAGTCTGAAGCAAACCCTTTCCTTGCATGCTGGAGTGCCTCTTGTAGATGCAACTCTGATTTGAACACATACTGTCTGTATGTGTTTGAATAAACTTGCATGTGTATAAACTCGCATGCAAACATAATCTGCGCCTCTCTACCTGACAGCCTTCCTATTCCACTGTCTCCCTGTACACACTGTGGAAAGATGGGGAGTTAAGGGTTAGAGTTAGTGCAGTTCGCTTGCTTTTTTGGGGTCACTTTATTTGCCCAGAATGATCAGCACCATCACTGCCGCTGGTTTCCTGGTCTACTAGATTCTGATCATTGTTTCTTATATTTTTAGTACATCTTAATGGGCTTAAAGACACCTTTTGCAATCTTGTAAAACAGCACTGGCATGACTTCAGAAATTTACAGTTTCCAAAAATGCTTATGACAACTCCTCTTGCAAACTAAAATCAGGTGATCACGATTGGCCCACATCTATTGGTTTTATGTATCTGTGCTGTTTTGCAAATCAGTCTTGCTTTCTGGTTGTTAAATAGAATTAGCCATTTTTTGTTATATCACTAGTATAGCAAACCAAATGACAATTTGGCAGAACAGGCACAGACTTGCTTTTTATATTTCAACTTTTAACACTATTGCCAGCTGTTTTTCTTTTACAAAAATGTAAAAAGGCTTGAGTTGTAACGACAACAAAAAACTTTTTTGAGAAAATGCTTTTATTGTTTCTAAATAAGCTGTGCACCCAAATATTCTTTCCGCAGAAAGAATTCTTGCACTGTGAAAGATTGAAAAGAGCAAGAATGTGCACTGTCCTCAATAACCACTGGTTGTATACAAAAAATGAAAAAGAAATAAATGAGGTTCCTCATCTATACTGTTAATATATGAGTATTTTTGAGTTGAGTAACTTCTCGTCTCTTTTCTCTCTCTTTATTTCCTGCAGATAAGAGCCACCATGCAATCCCTTCAGTCCCAGTATAATGAAATTGTAACCGAGAGAGACACTCTGTTGCTGAAATTGCAGTTGTCAGAAAAGGACAAAGACCACATCTTAAGACTAGAGGAGGAACTCAGCCGCATTAAACTGTCCTTAGAATCTGAGTATCGCAATAAGCAGCGTCTACAGGAGGAGAACGAAAGAGTGAAGAGGGATTTAAGTCACTGGAAGGACCAGTGTGATAGCAAACATGGCCTGATTAGGCAGTATGAGACAGACAAGGATATTTCGGAGAGGGAAAAGAAATCTTTGAAAAGTGAGATAGAAAGGCTGATGAGAGAGTTACGTGAGCTTGAAGAGTCATATAAAATTAAACTGTCAGCCACCCAGAAAGAATTACATGAGGTCACCATTGTCAGAAAGAACATAGAAACTGAACTGAAGACTGCCAGAGAACCCCCAACCTTGGATCCTTCCACTCTGATTTTTGATGGAGTCCGTAAGACAGTGACAGCAGACCAGTTGCTCAATTGTGGTGTTTTGGATAAACAAACATGTAACCAGCTGGTGAAGGGACATAGGACTGTCCCTGAAGTGTCTGTTGACAAAAAAGTCAATTTAAAAGGTACAGGCCCAATAGCCGGGGTGGTAGTTGAAGGTCTAAAAGGTCCAGGCTCCATTTCTGGACCTCAGTTTGCAAAACTGACTTTCACTGAAGCCAAGAATGAAAATCTCCTCCCAGCAGATGCCATCAATTTGCTTCTGGATGCTCAAGCCGCTACAGGACACATAATTGACCCCAGAACTAATCAAAAGTTGACAGTTGAAGAAGCATGTAATCATGGTGTGATTGATGATAAGGACAGAGAGAGGTTGCTAGCAGCAGAAGCTGCAGCTGTAGGATATAATGGACCTGGGACAAATAAACCTCTTTCAGTATTTCAGGCCATGAAGATGGGACTAATTGACAGAAACACAACACTGCGTCTTTTACAAGCTCAGGAGTCTGTGGGGGGCATTCTAGATCCAGTACTCAGTGTGTTCCTTCCCAAAGACACAGCCATTGAGCGTGGCCTAATTGATGACAACTTATGCCGTGCTTTGAGTCAAAGACCTGAGCTCTACCTGGACCCAGAAAACGAGGACGGTGTAACTTATATGTCAATGAAGAGAAGATGTAAGGTAGAACCACACACGGGCCTTCTTCTTCTTCCTGTCACTGAGAAGATAGATCCCTCCAAACTTATTTTTGATGGTGTTCGAAAACCTGTCACAGCCAAGCAGCTGCTGGATTGCAGTGTCCTGGACAAGCCAACATTTAAAGATCTAGAAAAGGGGAAGAAAACCATCCCAGAAGTGTCTGTTGATAAAAATGTCAATCTGAAGGGGACTGGGCCAATTGCTGGGGTGGTAGCTGGGAAGCAAGGCAAAATGTCCTTGTCAGAAGCCAAGAGACAAATGTTGCTACCTGAGGATACTGCAGATTTGCTACTGGAAGCGCAGGCTGCAACTGGTCATATAATTGACCCTCAAACAAATCAGAAGTTGACTGTAGAAGAGGCATGCACCAGAGGAGTAGTGGATATAAGAGATAGAGACAAATTATTGGCAGCTGAGGCTGCTGCTGTTGGCTACAAGGATCCTAAAGTTGCCAAGCCTCTCTCAGTGTTTGAGGCCATGAAGAAAGGATTGATTGACAATAAGACTGCACTGCGTCTACTGCAGGCCCAAGAATCAGTGGGAGGAATTCTAGATCCCAATCTCAGTGTGTTCCTGCCTAAAGACACAGCTATTAAGCGCAACCTTTTAGATGAAAACCTTCGCCATGCTCTGAAACAAGATCCTGAATGTTACATTGACCCGGAAACTGAGCATGATGCCAGCTATGAGACTTTGAAAAAGAGATGCAAGATAGAGCCTCATACTGGTCTGCTACTTTTGCCAGTCTCAGAGAAACTAGATCCTACTAAACTGGTCTTTGATGGTGTACGTAAACCAGTAACAGCAAAGGACTTGCTTGATTGTGGGGTGCTGGACAAACCAACATTTAACCAACTACTGAAGGGGGAGAAGACTGTCCCAGAGGTGTCTGCAGACAAGAAGATCTCTCTAAAGGGGACAGGAGTGATTGCTGGTGTGGTGGCTGGACCTTTAGGGAAACTGTCTTTATCAGAGGCCAAGAAACAGATGCTCATGCCCTTAGACAGTGTAGATTTACTACTGGAGGCCCAGGCAGCGACAGGTCACATCATTGATCCCATATCCAATCAGAAGCTGACAGTAGAAGAGGCATGTGCAAGAGGAGTGGTGGACAGTAGTGATCGAGACAAACTCTTGGCAGCAGAGGCTGCTGCTGTTGGCTACAGAGACCCTTACACAACCAAGCCTCTTTCAGTGTTTGAGGCGATGAAGAAGGGAATAATTGACAAAAAAACAGGACTACGTCTGCTGCAGGCCCAGGAATCTGCAGGTGGGATTCTAGATCCAAACCTTAGCGTGTTCCTTCCGAGAGACACAGCTATAAAGCGTAACCTTGTGGATCAGGAACTCTGTCGTGCATTAAATCAGAACCCCGATTGTTACCTTGATCCAGACACAGAACGTGATGTCAGCTATGGGGCTTTAAAGAGAAGATGCAAATCAGAGCCTCACACAGGCCTGATACTTTTACCAGTCACTGAGAGGAAGGACCCTTCCAAACTCATGTTTGATGGTGTCCGCAAACCAGTCTCAGCACAGCAGTTGCTTGATTGTGGGGTTCTTGACAGGGAAACATTTAACCAGCTAGTAAAAGGACAGAAGACTGTCCCTGAGGTCTCCGTGGATAAAAAGATCTTTCTAAAAGGGACTGGTTCAATTGCTGGTGTAATAGCTGGGCCTTCAGGGAAGATTTCTTTAGCAGAAGCCAAGAAACAGATGATCATGCCCCCAGATAGTGCAGATTTACTTCTGGAAGCCCAGGCTGCTACAGGTTACATTATTGAGCCTACATCAAATCAGAAGTTGACAGTAGAGGAGGCATGTGCAAGGGGAGTAGTGGACAGTAAAGATCGAGAGAAACTCTTGGCAGCAGAGGCTGCTGCTGTTGGCTACAGAGATCCTACACAGCCAAGCCTCTTTCAGTGTTTGAGGCGATGAAGAAGGGAATAATTGACAAAAAGAACAGGACTACGTCTGCTGCAGGCCCAGGAATCTGCAGGTGGCATTCTAGATCCAGTAACCTTAGCGTGTTCTATCCTAGAGACACAGCTATAAAGCTGTAACCTTTGGATCAAGGATACTGCTTCGTGCATTAAACCAGAACCCCGATTGTTACCTTGATCCAGACACAGAACGTGATGTCAGCTATGGGTCTTTAAAGAGAAGATGCAAATCAGAGCCTCACACAGGCCTGATACTTTTACCAGTCACCGAGAGGAAGGACCCTTCCAAACTAATGTTTGATGGTGTCCGCAAACCAGTCTCAGCACAGCAGTTGCTTGATTGTGGGGTTCTTGACAGGGAAACATTTAACCAGCTAGTAAAAGGACAGAAGACTGTCCCTGAGGTCTCCGTGGATAAAAAGATCTTTCTAAAAGGGACTGGTTCAATTGCTGGTGTAATAGCTGGGCCTTCAGGGAAGATTTCTTTAGCAGAAGCCAAGAAACAGATGATCATGCCCCCAGATAGTGCAGATTTACTTCTGGAAGCCCAGGCTGCTACAGGTTACATTATTGAGCCTACATCAAATCAGAAGTTGACAGTAGAGGAGGCATGTGCAAGGGGAGTAGTGGACAGTAAAGATCGAGAGAAACTCTTGGCAGCAGAAGCTGCTGCCGTGGGCTACCAAGATCCTAACACAGCCAAGCCTCTTTCAGTGTTTGAGGCGATGAAGAAGGGAATAATTGACAAAAAGACAGGACTACGTCTGCTGCAGGCCCAGGAATCTGCAGGTGGCATTCTAGATCCAGTTCTTAGCGTGTTTCTACCTAGAGACACAGCTATAAAGCATAGTCTTCTGGATCAAGATCTGCTTCGTGCATTAAACCAGAACCCCGATTGTTACCTTGATCCAGACACAGAACGTGATGTCAGCTATGGGTCTTTAAAGAGAAGATGCAAATCAGAGCCTCACACAGGCCTGATACTTTTACCAGTCACCGAGAGGAAGGACCCTTCCAAACTAATGTTTGATGGTGTTCGCAAACCAGTCTCAGCACAGCAGTTGCTTGATTGTGGGGTCCTGGACAAATCAACGTTTGACCAACTACTGAAGGGAAAGAAAACAGTCCCAGAAGTCTCTGTGGATAAGAAAGTCTTTCTAAAAGGGACCGGATCCATTGCTGGTGTGGCAGTTGGGCCTTCAAGGAAAATGTCCTTTACAGAGGCAAAGAAAATGAAAATTCTGTCATCTGATAGTGCTGACATGTTACTGGAAGCTCAGGCTGCCACAGGTCACATCATTGACCCCAGAACTAACCAGAAACTAACAGTCAAAGAAGCATGTGCCAGAGGAGTAGTGGATAAAGAGGATGAATCAAAATTGTTTGCAGCGGAAGCTGCTGCTATAGGCTACAAAGACCTTACTACTGGCAAACTTCTGTCAGCTGGCCAGGCCATGAAGAAGGGATTAATTGACAAGGACACAGCTCTGCGTGTGCTTCAAGCTCAAGAGTCTGTAGGGGGTATATTGGACCCTGACCTCAGTATATTCCTACCCAAAAACATTGCACTAAATAGGAATCTCATAGATCAGGATCTATACCATGCCTTGAGTCAGGGTCCTGACTGTTATCTGGACCCAGACACCAAGCAAGGAACTCCTTATGTATCCCTGAAGAAAAAATGTAAAGCTGATCCAAGCACAGGTCTTTTGCTTCTCCCTGAACCTAAAAAGCCAGCAACTGTCCAGGGGCTTAGGGGCCAGGTGTCTGTTGTGGATCTAGTGGATGCAAACTTGCTGCAGCGGTCTGATATTGACAAGTTGAATCAAGGTAGATTGACTAGCCAAGAGGTTGAAGAGCGTCTACGCTCCTATCTGAGAGGTTCCACCTGCATAGCAGGAGTTTATGATCAGGCCAGTGATAAAGTACTGACAATTTATCAGGCAATGAAAGATGGACTGTTGAAATCTGGGACCACTCTTGAACTACTTGAAGCTCAGGCTGCCTCAGGTTTTATAGTTGATCCTGTGAACAATCTCTATCTAACTGTTAGTGAAGCCTACAATAGAAGACTGTTTGGGCCAGAGTTTAAAGATAACCTGCTAGCGGCAGAAAGGGCTGTGACTGGTTACAGACTGCCTGGTACAGACAAGACTATCTCTCTCTTTCAGGCCATTGAGAAAGGTCTAGTGGAGAAAGGCCATGGCATTCGTCTACTAGAGGCCCAAATTGCCAGTGGTGGTATCATTGATCCGGAACACAGTCATCGTATTGATGTGAATGTAGCCTACAAAAGAGGCTACCTGGATGACGGAATGATTAAGATCCTCTCTGATCAGAATGCTGATACTAAAGGTTTCTTTGACCCTAACACGGAAGAAAACCTAACCTACACGGAGCTTAAGAACCGCTGTATCCCAGATAAGAAGACCGGCCTCATGCTTTTGCCTATAATCGACAAGAAAAGTCAAGAGTCAACACAGAAGAACACTCTGAGGAAGAGGAGAGTATTGATCGTGGACCCAGACACCAATAAAGAGATGACAGTCCGAGAAGCATATGACAAAGGGCTTATTGACTACGAGACCTTCCTGGAGCTGTCCGACCAAGAGTGTGAATGGGAAGAGGTCACTATTACTGCTCCAGATGGTTCTGTAAAGTTTCTTATTAATGACAAGAAAACTGGAAGACAGTATGACATTACAGAACTGCTTGAAAAGCGATTAATTGATGAATCAGTTGTAGCTCAGTATCGTGCACGAGCCATCACCATTAATGAATTCGCTGATATCATCACCAGAAAGACCAAACATAGCTCATCGTTTGGACAACCAGCTGCCTTGGGCACATCTTCAGTGAAATCATCATCATCATCATCATCAACAACTTCAAGAACACCTTTGGGAATATCTTCAGTAACATCATCATCAACAACTACAAAAACATCTTCATCATCAAGTTTAAGAACATCAGAAGGCTCAGTTCCCTCTTTGTCGACATCATCCTCACGATCATCCTCACTGGTGTCAAGACCCTTATCTCCCACTCTCGCTAAAATGACCACAACAAAGACGACCACTGTCACAGAGCGAAGCGCCAGCAGTGTTTCGCAAGATTCACCTGATTTCCATAAACACATGTCCAGTGTATCTTTCACTCTGTCCTCTCCTGTTGAAATAGTGGGTGAACAAGAACCTATTGGTGCCATTTTTGACACAGACAACGTAGAGAAGATATCTGTCACAGAGGCGTTAAATCGTGATCTAGTGGATTCCATCACTACCCAGAGACTGCTTGAGGCCCAGGCGTGCACTGGAGGAATTGTTGATCCTGCAAGTGGCAGAAGGGTCAGCATCCAAGAGGCATGTCGTATGGGCATAATAACTGAAGACATGGCCACTAAACTTAAGCCTGCTCAAAAAGCCTATATTGGCTTTGAAGATGTAAAAATGAAGAGAAAAATGTCAGTTCCTGAGGCAGTTAAGGAGATGTGGCTGCCATATGAAGCAGGACAGAGATTCATGGAGTTCCAAGTTGTAACAGGAGGTCTGTATGACCCAGAAATGGGTGGTAGAAGAACCATAGAAGATGCCTTGAAAATGGGTTGGCTGGATGGGAGAGCAGGCCAGAAGCTCCAAGATACGAAATACCACACAAAGAACCTAACATGCCCCAAAAGTAAACTTAAAATCTCTTACAAAGAGGCTCTGGATAACTGCCTGACAGAGGAAAGCACTGGCGTTAAAATGCTCCAGGCGTCATCTGTGTCTTCGAGAGGCATCAGTAGTCCATACAATGTTGCCTCTGCCCCAGGATCCACCACAGGCTCCCGGAGTGGCTCACGACGAAGCTCCCGCAGGAACAGTTTAGACTTAGGCTCTCCCATATCCTCATCAGTCAGTCGCTACAGTATTTCCAGCTTCAACTCCTTCCAAACCAAAAGCTAAATTGATAAAAGAAAAGCAGTTTGTGCTTTTCTTGCACACAAATCAGAATTTGTCAAAACTATTTTCAGTGTTTTGGAAAAAAGTTGTGGAAAAAATGAGTGTTCTGTGTGAGGAGAAAATTTATATTTAGCAGTCTGAATTGTTAAATGTTCGCATATTTTTAGAGTAAGCTTTGGTGTTGATGTGCTTAAAAATCTATAGTTCAAATTATACAGAAAAACTGCAAGATGTTTGTTTTTTTGTTTGTTTTTTAATGGACAAAAGTATTAATGGTTTCTAAAATAAGGTGTGTGGATTAAAAATATAGTTTATGTCATTTAATTTGTTTTTCAAAAATTAATGAAAATATCACTTTGTATGCTTTGCATTTGAAAAATGATAGAATAGTGTTTACAGTTATTTGACATGTTGTGTGTTTGGTTTACAGGGAGGGATTTATAGTTGGGTTGCATTGGCTTAACTGCTGTTCTTCATCATTTTCATAAAGTCATCATTTATTCATTCATTGGTTTCTTGCCCAGTAGTGCTTCCACTTTTGTAACGTTTTTTTTTTCCAGTATCTTAAAATAAAAACTTGAGTTTTTTGCTCATTCCTGACTGTTCTTATTTGTGTTCATCTAAAATACCCTTTGTTGCTGCCATGTAAGATATGTTTGTTCATTTTATTTGTTTTTTATTTTTGTTTGATTTTCAATTCGCAGTACAATACATTTGTGCTGTGGTAATTTCATCTATATAAAATGCTAAATGAAAGATTAAAAATTATAGATATTTGTATTTGATTGCTTCAGCCTTGGCATTATCACAAGTAATCAAATGCATTTTTCAGATTAAGGTTTGATTTGAAAGAAATAAAATTGAACAACTGGTGTTAGGGCACCCAAACAGTTAACACAGGCAATAACATGGTAGATGCATAAAGTAGAATAGTATGATAGAATCTGACAAAACAAAATAGCTCGAAAAGGCAAAAATGTCTCAGAAAAGTTCAATAAAATAAAATGAATATAGGAAGTCTAAAAAGTAGCAATCTAAATAGTATTCTAAGTGGGTTATGAAAGCTGTGACACACCTTTCCCTTAAAGAAAGAAGCTTGTTGATTTTTCTTTATTAGTTATTTGTTTATAAATAATGTAGTATAAATAATGTAGTATAAATAACCTGCAAGATAAAGATCAAGAAATGCAAGGCAAGCAGAGTTGAAAGTGCAATCGTATATGAGGCGTAGCATGGTAATCTATATTTTCAAAATAAAAATATTTTTCATATTTGGAACGTTGCTACGGATTTTATTTTGATAGTATCACCCGGAAGGGTTTTCATAACAACATTGTATGGCATCCGGAGGAGGTTGTCAATTTATCTGTAGATTTTTTATCTGTTTAAATTGTTCTTATCACTGGTTGTGATGGCCACTTTAATACTATTTAGTAGTCTCTCAGAGAATTTTTACTTTAGAGTAGTTATGCTTTTAGCTGGTTATCTGTTCCTAAGCTAACACTAGCTTGTTTGCTGACGTTATGTAGCAAATAGCTGTGGGGCAGCTGATGGTCGAGGGAGCACGAAACGCTTTGAAACGTCAAGGCAGGAGTCTTTGTGTTCACTGTGTTTGTGTTCCAGCAAACTGCAGGGCGTCGTAATTAACTTTTTTAGTCAGCCAAATTAAAAACATTTTTCTGTTTTCCCCCAAGCTGCACGTCTGGACGAGAAACTTTGTCTTATGTCCATGCAGGCTAAAACAGGCTAATACTTAAAGTTTGCTTTTCTTTAGTTTGAAATGCACATGTTTAACTGTCCAGGCGGCACCATGGCTGATGACCCACAGAGAAATTTTCGCTCTGCATACTACGAGAAAGTGGGTTTCAGAGGAGTGGAGGAGAAGAAGTCCCTGGAGATACTACTCAAAGACAATCCTCTGGGTGGGTAACGGAAAATTATCGCTCGTGCTAGCATAGGTAGCATAAGTGTAAAGTCTCTTGCTAGCTAAGCGTCCGCACTACCATGACAATAACAATATACCTGTAAGCCTATGCTATAATATAATCTTACGAACACTTTATTAAAGACACCTGTTCAGCTACTCATTACCGCAAATATCTCATCAGCCAATCACGTGATAGCAACTGAATGCATTTAGGCATGTAAACATAATCAAGATTACCTGCCGAAGTTCAAACTGAGTCTTGCAAAATGAAGAAAGGTGGTTTAAGTGATTTTTGAATGCGGCATGGTTGTTTGCATCATCTGATTTGTCACCATCGGAGTGGCACAGGCCACTCAGGGGTTTGCAGAGAAAAAATGCACTGTGCAGCAGTTCTCTTGGTGAAAATGCCTTGTTGATGGCAGAAGTCAGAGGAGGATTGCAAAGGCTGCTTGAGCTGATAGGGAGGCAACAGTAGCTTAAAGAACCACCCATTGGAACTAGTTATGCAGAAGTGCCAATATGAATGCACGGCATGTAAAACTTAGGAGCAGATTGGCTTCAGCAGCAGAAGGTGCCACTCCTGTCAATTGATAACAGAAAACGGAGACTCTAATCGTCATGGGCTGATTGGAATTGAACAGTAGAAAACATTGTCTGATCTGATAAGTCTTGATTTCTGCTGCAGCATTCAAATGGTAGACGGATGAATGGTTAAAATATGGTGCACATAACATGAAAGCATGCATCTTGCCATGTGTCAGTGACTCAGGCTGGTGTTGATGGTGTGTAATGGCTTGAGATATATGTTCTTCGCACAGTTTGGGTCCCTTACTAACTGAGGAACGTTTAAATGAAGGGCACCTTCTTGGTCATGTTGCAGGTTTCCAAGGAGGAAAAACATTCCAGTGTTAACATTTTCCTCTTTTACTGCCACAGATCTCAAACTTGAATGAATAACTGAGCAGGATTGTTTTCCTGAGTCATACACTGTAAAATGGAGTACATCTTTCTCCTTCTCCCTCTCCCTTATCTTTCCAGCTTGGCTTCTCGTGTCTTTTGTATAGTCTCGCTTATTCTCTAACCCTAAGAGAGTCTCCCAGACTTGTTCTCTAAAAACCTAAAGAAGAATTATGGATTTGGTCCCTTAACGAAACTGACAACTCCTGGGCCTGGGAGAGCCCAATTGTCCTGTGGAGACGTTTGCTGCCGGGTACTCGATGGTTGGTTGCATCATGTGTCTGACGACACTCTCGATGGAGGACATTGAACGACATCTACCAATTTGGAACCACAATAGCAGAGTTCTGGCTGATTGGAGCTGGCTCGGGCCTGGCTTATTGAAGAACAAGAAGCGGCTACAGCTGTTCAAAATCCCACAAGGCTGGTTGTAAAATTGGAAGCTGTTTGTTCCGCTAACCAAAACAACTACCTCAACTACTGCCTCCCCCCTCATTCAAGACCACCTGTGTCGACCTAAGATTGCTGACTTTTGCCTAACTGACTGAAGGGACACTTTCTCTTGGCTGAACACGGAACACACACACATGCACACATATGCATGTACAATGACACATTTTTCATGGTTTTTTTTTTTGGTCTGGAAAAAGCCAGACCAAAAAAATAAATAAATGTATTTTTATATATATATTTTTTCAATTTCCCTTTTTTTAAACTTCATACCTGAAGAGTTTTGCTCTCTTACAGATTTAGAAAAGCTAAGCACCTTCAGTCAGAGGTTCCCCCTTCCTTCCATGTACAGGATTCATGTGTGGAAGGTACTGCTGGGTAAGAATCACATGCGATCAGGTGTTCACCCTGTCACCCTCTTCAGTTATGCAGATTTGACTAGATGGGTAGAAACAAAAAATACGGGAGAGAATCACTTAGCTATTGTACTGCACTAGTCTTTAAAGATTTTTAAAAAAAACTATATTTAAAATATTCATTTTCAGTAATTGTGATTTGCAGTATAGACATATGCAGCCATATGCAAGGCTAAGAGCTGCATGTAAACACATGTTTCGTTTACTTCGATTTCTCTTGTTTGGAACTTATTTATGCTAAATAGGTTAATCTGTCCAACACAACTGAACACTGCACTCCTTTTTTAAAATTAACTCAGTTTTGTTAAATGTGTATGTATACATTTCTTAACTAGAAGTCATCTGTGCCTGCAGGCATCCTACCTCCACACAGTGACTCTCATGCTCTGGTTGGGGGCTACAGGAAGGAGCAGTATCAGGATATCCTGGAAGCTCTGGAAGTGATGAGATACATCAACTCCTCCACACCCTCCACCCATGTTTACTTGCGGATGTTCCAACTGGAGAGCCAGACCCTCCCGCGATGCTCTGAGACTTCATCCCCGGTAAAATAAAGTATATCAGTCCATAATAAGCGAAAAGGATGTAAATTTGTGTTTTGTCACATATTTCTTTCTTGTAACAGTGAAGAAATAATTCTCACACTGTTCGAAAGCCTGTTTGTTTCCCCTTAAATGGTGCCACATTTGTAAAGAAAATGCATTTGTGGGTTGAGCAGCAGAGTTCAAGATCAAACAAAAGATCATAGCAACAAAAAGTACATCAAGCAAGAATTCACAAGACAAAATAAGCAATTGAAATTATAATGTCATGCTTATAACATCTAAAAATTGGAAAATAAAAAAATGTGATGATATCAAACTACAGAAACAAAAGTCTGGATAGTGACTAAAACAACTGCCCAAGAACAGTCACAGGTATCACAGATGGTTTACTTAACTGGTTTTTTTTTTGGTTTTATTGTTTGGGTGTGTGGGGAGATGTTAACACGCGGCGTCTTGGTTTTGCAGTGAACAGGGCCAATCTGCAGGGGTGGCATGGTGTGGTATGTGCCACCCTAAAATAATCTTTTGCCACCCTAGTTTTGCTTATGACAATGCTGTTGATTAAAATAAGCTAGCATTAACAATTTGAACTTAGCTACAGTTAACATTGAATCTAAATTCTAAAACTGAATTTATCCCCTCTGGTAACTTTTTCCTACTAGGTTTTTATGGGGAGCTTTTTGTGTGTGATTTTTAGATCAGCTGTGTTAATACAGTATGTCAATGAAAAAATAGCTGTAAATTCAGACATGTGAGATTGAAAATAATGATACTAACCAAGGCATTGTCAATAGTATTACACACATTGTGTGTCACACACATTCCCTGAGTAGATACCCCTAAAACCTATGCCTATTTTTATCTTCTTCTCCTGTCCTTAAACAAACTAACTGAATGTAAATCTACATGCTGCCAACGGAGAGATGCCAAACAATCATTGTTCTTGTAACAGTGACAATAAAGATTCTGTTCTATTCAATGAAAGTGTTGTTGTATAGCTGTTTGATTGTTAAGAAACAATGACCACATAAAAAGTACAGATTTTATTTTAAGTGTTTTTCTCTGGGTCTGTATTGTTGATATGTTTTCTTTTGTTTTTTTCTTCTTCACCAGGATGAAGAGAATGAAGACTTCCTCTCCATCAGCCGAGCCATGGAAGAGATTGTAGATGATCCTGTTGACTGCTACTGGCTCGTCAAGTGTTTTGTCAATCAGTACCATACAAAGTTTGGAGACTCAGTACCTCACCTTGTAAGTGTTTAATGTTTAGTTTTCATCATTTCACACACTGTACACCATCCCGAGATGTGCCAAGTTTCCAGCTACTAGCTCTTTGTGAAGCACCTTTTTTGTGCAAAAATACTATAAGCCTGTCAAACTGTTTGACATTGTTAATAGATTAACTAAAAGAACGGGAATAAATTGGCGTTAGTGCAGCTTTTTTAGATACGTTTTGTGATAAAGGTACATATGCAGACACTGCGTCGCTCACACACACACCACAAGAAGATTGTTGAAAAACGACAAAGCAAAAACTATAACAACATAAGCCTCATTAAATGGTTACATGAAGGTGTTCAGTAGTCAAATGAAGTAACCCAGGTGTTAGCTATCTAAGTGAGCCCATTCAAAGTAAAGGGACAGTCTTGGTAACATATGGCCAGGTGTGCTGTCAGCACAGCAGCATATTTTACAAAACATAGTTTAAATTGGAAAAATATGAAGAGCTTTAATGCACAATGCAGGTGATACAATAAATCTAAATCCCTAATCCTGCTTCATAGTACAGGCCTCAGATGTTGACCAGAAAAAAGACAATGGTTAGAAAACATTCTTCAGTTAAACTAAATCATTTTCTGGATAGTTTTGGTCACAGAAAGGATAAATTGCAGTAAGAATTGAGGACAAATGATGAGAACTAGGTGATGAAAGTGTGTTTATGTAATTTCTTTTCCTGTACGTCAGTTTTTAATGAGCAGTGTGAATAAAAGACTGCTCATCTTTGTGAAGTTTAATAATGTTGGAGATAATGCTGCACTGATAATGTTGTTATAAATAACCCTCGCAGCTGTGTGCATACAGACAGCTGTTCTGCTGAGTCTAATGAGTTTTTTTTAAAGGCTGCTTACTTTCTATTTAAGGCGAACTGTCAAAGTAGAGCTGAGGCCCATGCACGTGTGCTCTGTTTCACACAGTTGAGGATTTTAAAACAGTGACAGCTGTACTTACATGCAGTGTTGGGGAGTAACAGAATACATGTAACGCCGTTACGTATTTAAAATACAAAATATGAGTAACTGTATTCCGTTACAGTTACCGTTTAAAAAGGTGGTATTCAGAATACAGTTGAAATAAAGGGATTACACGGCGGTCTTTTCCTGTTTCATATGTTAGGCTATATCCTCTCTATTTTTGGTAATTCCACGCTGGTGGAAACGCAAACAAAACACCCATAAAGAGGCTCTAATGCCTGTGTCTCAATCTCGCGGCTCACGTCATCTCTACTTGCAGCCCACATAATGACGTGATGAAATATTGTTAAAAATTATTGTTCAAAAAATTATTCAATATGAAGGCAATAGACAGAGTGTTACAGGCATAGGCCTAAAGAATATAGCCTCATGGGCAGTGTAGCCCAGTTGTAAGTAAGCTATTAAGAGTCGACTGTAGACTCGCCTCTCTCTGTCTCTCAATAGCAAAGTTGACCTAGACAACAAAGTAAAGCTAGTTTTCGGCTACGAGCCCGAAATGAACCCGACGTATTAGCCAGAGGTCCCTTTACTACGGTTCGGAGCTGTGGACCTGTTTTATATCCGCGCGATTATTTTTCTATAAGAGATCGCTGCAAAAAGTGCAGCCTTACCTAATGTCCACCTACTGTTACTCATTTATATTAAGATTTAAACATCTAGTTGGTATTGGTATGGCGAGTAACCTTCAGTAATAATAAATCACACAGCAATAGTACATTCATGTAGTTGTAAAAAGCATGATAATATATTAAGTAATCCAAAGTATTCAGAATATATTACTCTCATTGAGTAATGTATTGGAATACGTTACAAAATACATTTTGGGGCATGTATTCTGTAATCATGTAATCTGTAGTGGAATACATACACCTTCCCAACACTGCTTATATGTTTATAAATTTGTGAATCTACATATTTTGATGTATTTTTGACAGAACGCTGAGACACTGAGTGAGAGTATCTTGGTGTAACTTCTATTTGTACAATCTGTATAATGCATAATGGTAAAGTTCTCATGATCCAACAATCTGGATCACAAAGATCTTAAAATAAAGACTTTGTTATTTTCCTCCTGGGGTAGCCAAAGAGCCTGGAGCATTATCTGAGTCAGGAGGAACCTCGACTGCTAAACCATCTGAAGAACAGCGGAGCCCTGCATCAGCTACCCTACAATCTCTGGTTCAGATGCTGCTTTGCTGGCTGCTTGCCTGAATCCAGTCTGCAAAGGTCAGTTAACTGTTCACTCCAGAAGCTGCTCATTTCACCATCTTTGGATTGAGCCAACAAAACAAGGGTAGCTGCATTCTCATAAGCTAAAGGGCATTCTTGCATTTCTTTAGCATGAAGTCATGGCAGCATGGCAGAAAACTTTTATATAGGGTTCCACATTGTGTCTTACTCAGAAGGCTGCCGGCCATCTTTTCTTCATCAACCAAAGTCACAATTTACAAAGAATGGCATGGCTCAGCAAGCCGTGTAGCAACAGCTGACTCTACCCAAAAGTCCATCTACAGGAACTGTTGAGTTTGTCGATTTCAGTGTTAATGAATAAGCAAACATTGTCAGCATAAAGGTGCATGAAAGCTGCACTTTGTCCGGATTGTCTTAACTGTTTGTCAAAGCGCTCTGTTACTGTGTCATAGAGGTCACCTGAAGGCCAATTCATGGTTTCCACATTCTCAAGGGTTTGTGGAGTGTAGCCCAAAATTTACTTCCAGCATAAAATGGATTTTTGTGTTGAGGACAGATTACACAGATTTTGGAGGTACTTTCTTATTTATATACAATTTATTTACAGACCCAGAGAATAATGAAACGCATCGAACAAATTCCATAGCTCTTGGCTCACCTTGGGAATATCCTACAGCCTTAATTAGTAAATGTGAAGTGACAGCCAGTCTTTTTAAAGCATGTGAAGTATTAAAAAAAAATTCTAGTAATTGTATTAAATTTATGTTTATCTAACTTTAAGTGTGCTCTAGGACGTGCTGGGTAGTATGTTGGCTCTTTTATTGGTCTGATTGTGGTCTTCCCTTGTCTTTAGGGTGTGGGACAAGGTGATCAGTGGCTCGTGTAAGATCCTGGTATTTGTGGCCCTGGAGATCCTGCTCAGCTACAAAATTATTTTGATGGGCATCAACCGGCCAGAGGGCATGGTCAAATTCTTGTGCAATGTAAGTATAAGAGACAACTGTGTCTCACAGTATGGGTCCAACAATACCTGGATGCTGATAAACAATAAACACTCCAGCCTTGGTTTTTGAGTTAGTACAGTAAATCAGATGCAGATACAGCAGTTACAGTTGGCAGGATTTGTAGGCTTTTTTTCTGATGATATAATTTTGGATGAAATAACATTAAGATAAAAAGAATGTACAGGCGATTAGTTGTTCCTAGTTAATATTGTGCTAGCCTAATTTGGCCTCAATTAACATGCCCAAAATCTGCAAATTCATTTTTGGATAATTAACCAACATGTTTTAAATACACAAGTGAGTTTGATTGATGTGCACTAATACAATTTAGGTTTTTTTTTTAAAATATCTTACTTTATAAAAATGCAGTTCTGCAAGTGTGTGTTGCTAACTTCCAGCTCTGTGATCCATTATTTCTGTAAAACAAAACAAACAAACAAGCAAACTGTCCACTGGAGTCAATGGAGATGATCGGACTCTTACCAGTCGGGTGCTCTGATTCGACCCATTCAAGCAGATGTTGCAGGTTCTGGTTGTGACTGAATGACACTTAGAATGTATAGAATGAGTGAACACATTTTTTTAATAAATCTTTTTCCTTGTGCTGTAGTTCAGATAGGTGAGAGACATCAACTGGTGCACTGCCAAAACACCTGCTGCAGTGTCAGAATGTAGATGTAAGACTAAACTGATAGCACTTGTTTGGGTCACTGGGTGTATTCAACTGAACGAGTCTCATGGTGAACTGGACGTCCTTGACCTAACAGGACAGATAGATGTACAGTTGGACCCCTACATTGTAACTTTTCAAATCCAGACACATATTCTCTCCTAGCATGTGCTTTGTATGATATTTCCCTTCAATCTCTCTTCCAGATACCGCAGGAGAACACAGATGCCATTGTCACTAAAGCCATTGATTTGTGGCATAAGTACTCCGGCACCCTGATCCATGCTATATAGCAACACGGAGCCAGACAAGGAAAATATCTGGAACCAGAAGTAATCTTCTTTCCTGAAATCCACCTGGACTCGCAATGCTTCACTAAGACACTGTGGCACTTGCCGTCCACGGGGCTTTGTCTCTGCGTAACTGAACTGAACTGAAAACTCATCATGGCTGCTTTTGATAAACAATGGGGACCCTTTTCATACTGTTGATTTTCCAGGTTTCCCCTGCGACTCTGGCAAACCATTCTGGTGAAAGAGACTTGAGTTGGTGGTGGGTTGGGGGGGAAAAAAAACAGACGAGGCTGTAACTTATTATTTTTTTAATAAGTTTCTTTCTTTAAGAAACTGCATACATCATAGAAGACTCACAATAAATTAATACCCACATGCAGGTCTTTCTGCTTTACAAAAGAACATTTGAAAATCCTTTTAATTTATGTACATCCTCTTAGAATTCTGAGAAGAGTTTTCTCAAAACATTTTTTTAAACACGTACAAGTGACAGTAATATTACTGACTCTTGCATACGCACACACTCAGATACACAATCATAACCCACGCAGCTCGTTCTCACCAATAACATGGTAAAAACCTCCAATTCATGGACCCAATCTTAAGTGTAAACCATTAAAAAGAGAGAGAAAAAAAGGCAAATCGTAAGGTGGCAGGATTGACACGTTCGTACCAAAAAGGCTCATGTCTGACAATAAAAGGTGAAATGCAAACACAGTCCTTCTTGTAATTCAGCAGAGAGCTCAGTAACATTTTACTGTGTCTACAGATAATATTCTGTATCAAATAAACAAGGTTATTTGGCAACTTTGAAATCCCTGTAAACACGCCTGTAGGCACAGTGACACAGTGGGTTACTGAACTCTTGATACTCGTCACTCCAGAATTCTCCATTCAAGGTGACGGCTTTCACAACAGGTCAAGTTGCTTTGGTTTAAAATGGGAATCTGAAGTTTGAAAAGTGTTTGAACACTCGAACGCAGCCCACAACTAGATTGATGCAAAAGAGAGAATCTGACATTATTGCTCAGTGGATTGATGTGAAAGTGTTTGGAGACAGGAATTTCCTTTTGTTGTAGAGAGCACTCTTGGACTTTGATTAGAATTTTAGGGCAATTTGGCTTAAGCTTCAGCTGCCTGCAATAGTACACACTTGTGGAATGTTTTCATGCCTCTGGCAAAGAGAAATGATTACTGAGATGTCATACGTGGAGTAAAATCAAGCTAACACAAGCATACTCAAAGGAAAAATTGTGCCTGATGAAAATATGGTACAGGCATGAAAACAGTGAGAGTGAAATAAAGACCCTGTGTTTCATCTTTTACCGTCCCCATCCTGTAAAATTGGCACAGATTCTGTGTTGGACCTCCAGGAGCCTTGTTTAAAAAAAAAAGTGCTGCAAAGTAAAGATATCACCACCTCTTCATCATAAAAAAAATACAATTAAAAGCTTTTGAATATCAAGAAGTCACCAAAATCTCCACAGAGGGGAGACAGTCATTGATCCGTCCATCTCAGTGTTTTTCTCCCGTTTCCTGTAATGGCTCAAACTTGTGTGATGAAGCCAGTTCGAAGTTGATGTTGGAAATCTGTAGCAGTCTGAACACTTGAGACTTCTAAGGGATTTTAAAAACATGGCTGAGGTCTCCGAGCCGACTTACGGCCTGTGAAACCTGTAGGAAGAAACCAGGAAGAGAAAATGAGCATGTTTGAAGAAATGTTCTTTATTCTGACACAATGAAATTATCTAAAAGGAGACAAAGCAGTCAGGACATCCTCATCTGACCTCCAGCATCAACGAGGCCTTTTCTTCCAGAGCACTGCTGCTCACTGGATATTTTTGCTTTCTCAGACCATTCTGTGTAAACTACAGAGATGATTGTGCAGAAAAATCCCTGAAAATCTGAACTACTCATAGCAGCCTGTCTGGCACCAACCATTTAAAGTTACTTAAACTACTTCATTCATGAGCCTGGAAGTTCAATCTTCAATGTCCTTTGTCCAACGTATCCACTATCCCTCCTATAAAGATGTCAAAACTATCTCGGCTGCAGAGTAATTTGTCGATATCCTGCTAGGTAGACTAAAATTCAAAGCTAGGTTCTACCCCTAGGTGCAGATAACTAGAAAAGCATTTATATAAAGGGCCGAAGGAAGACTCAAGGGATTTGGCTGATCGTACCCCGGGTTCAGATCGTAAGCGACGAGACTCATTCGGGATGTTTGATGGCTATGACAGCTGCAGCGAGGAGTCCACCAGCAGCGCTGGGTCAGATGACAGTGAGGATGAGGTGGCACCCTCCATCCCTGCCAGTCCGCCCATCAAGAATGTTGGACAAGTCTACACCTACCCTGATGGAAAGGCTGGAATGGCTTTTTACTCCAAAACCAAGAGTTTGTACAGTGTCCCCTGTTCTAGGGCGTTATTCTTCAAATTTGTAAGAAGCTAGCATCTTGGCAAGACTCCAGGCCAAACCAGCAACAAAAAAGGCCAACATGGTGAAGGCCCCTGTCAACTTTTTCAAGCATGGCCCCATGGGAAGCCTTGCCTCCAATTTTGTCTCCAAGAAACTCAGCTTGAGCTTTCCCTCTGATATGCTCGCTTCTAATCCTGTCCAGTCTGGCCACTCCCAAAGAAAACCTCAACATATTTAACTCTGACACCTCCAACTCAGCCTCCTGTCTTTTTGTCAGCGCCACCATCTCCAAACCACACATCATAGCAGATCTCACAGTGTGTAAGAGCACAGCTCCCCCTCTTTTCTGCCATTGCTCTCGAAAACTGAGAGTAGGGGAGACAAAAGAAGAAGCCAAAAAACCCAAATGACGAATTAGAATTTTTCACTGAGCAAATATTTGACAGGATACCCTGAAAGGAAAACCTTCACTTCCAGTCAGCCTATATTTTTAATGGCAACACCAGATTTTAGCACCTGTGACTTCAGCATGATTCTACCAGTATGTTAACACCTCTGCTGGTTTACTTGCAAAGTAGGAGATATTGCATTTGCGTCAAAAAAACAAAACAAAACAACAACTAGGAAAGTAATTTGAAGATTTCACACTTGGCTGCTCATAATTATGGGCTTAACAATCTGGAGGCAGCGCAGCATGGTACAGCTACAGCTGACAACGTGAGGCTTTAGCTGATAAAGGCTGAGGCAGCTATAAAAGTGTAATCACACTTCTTAAAACTACTGCTGTCCATAGCAGAACTCCACCATGACCTTTACTTTGGCACCTTCCCCAACACACCTCATTTAACAAAAAAGCAAAACAAAGAGTGCTTTGCAGTTTCGTAAGGCAGCTGTTCTGTGCAACTTTTCCATACCTGGTCAAATGACGGCTCGACTCATGCACCTCCATCTCTGTGCTTTTAAACTCATTTAGTTCCTTTCTAATGGCAGCCTGAACAAAGAAACACACACTTAGATAAAGCACACTAGTACAAATTACTTGAATCCAGTCTTTTTGAGAAATGAACCTTATCTGTAGCTGTTAGCCGAGTCCACGGCTTGTCTGCTCTCCTGTCGTAGTCCTGAGCCTCGGCGACCTCCACGTAGTCACTGAAGCGGATGAGGATCTTCGCCTCTCTCAGCTCCTCGACTGTGGGTCTCTGGCTGAGCTGAAAGGTGGATGAACAGATGGGTGCTGTCCAATCAGCATTAAGTAACTTGTGCTCCTCAGTACAGTTAACTTTGTCTTTTGTACAGTTTTGTACAATTTCATAAAAAACTTCCCCTTTTTTTAATACCAGACCTTACATCCTTACATTCTTATGAACCAGGAGGGTAAGTGGCAGCCAGGTGCTGCAAATCAGGTGCACCCGATTAATTAATTATCAGTAAGTGTAAGGATGTCTACAAACGCAGAAGTTTTTGTAGTTTGCTGGTCTGGACTTTCAGGTGTGTACAGACAAGGACAAAATGATTAGCCCCAACTTACAGATTTCAATTTTTTGATGTGCTTTAACTTTATAATTCTTAAAACACATAAAATCATTAAAACTGCGGGTTGCTGTCCAATTTACACACAGTATAAAAACTTCAGCCAGAGTTTGAGCTGTAACTTGGGAAAGCATCATGCATCAAACGAAATCAGTTTACATGAGAAAAAAATGTCTATGCTTACTAAGGAGCAGATAGACATACAATGTTATCACAGTGTCAAGAACTGGAGTGAGAAATTTACTGAAATTCAAAGCCACAGAGCATATAGCACGCCTGGCAGAGGTAGGAAGTGAACGACTTTAAAGACTCTGGAAAGAAAACTAGTGAGAGATCTGCCTGATCCTCAGAACAACTGCCAACAAGTGACCAACTTAGCCAAGTGAGGAACTGTTGATACTTCAGTGCGTCTGGAACTGGGAGTCTAGTCAAGGAATCATGAGGAAAGAAGGATATATGAAGATTTTCAAAGAAAACCTCAAACAGCAGCAAAACTGGATCTGCACCAGTGCTTTGTTTTCCAACACAACAACCCAAAATACATGTCACTCCTGTGAAGATCTACCTCCAGAAGACTGAAATGAAAATTACTGACTGGCCTGCACAAAGCCCTGACTTGAATCTCATTGAAAATCTGTGTGGTGAACTGAAGACCAACAAATCTTGAGAGATTCACCAAAGAAGAATGACCTGGGATTGCTCAGAAGATGTGTGAGACTTGTTGAAAACTACAACTCAGTTAAATTTTATTTATATTCACCAAATCACAACAAATGTTTCTTCAAGGTGCTTTACATTGTCGAGGAAAGACCCTACAATAATACAAAGAAAACAGAAAATCTCAACAATCATGCAGCCCCCTGTAAGCAAGTGCCTTGGCTACAGTGGGAAGGAAAAACTCCCTTTTTAGAGGAAGAAATCTCCAGCAGAAACAGGCTAAGGGAGGGAGTGGCCATCTGCCACAGCAGGTTGTGGTCAGGAGAGGAAGACATGACAAAGATGATTAAATGATTAAACACAGAGTGGTGTATAACCACGTAGTGAGTGAATGACTGTAGGCTGTTTTTAAAAGGATACACAGCTGATTGTTAGCATCAGCTAATAACTTTCAAATCCAAATTCACCCCCAGCTCAGACGGTGAAATACTTAGATACATTGTAAAAAACCCAGGAGCTACATCTCAGACTCTACAGGCCTCAATTAGCATGATAATGCTAAAATGTATGTCAGAAGAAAAAACCTGAACAAGTATGGCTTGTTTGGAAGGGTTGCTGGGAGAAAACCTCTCCTCTCTTTAAAAGAACTTGTGGAACAATGTAAGTAGAGATGTTTGGAGAAAAGCAAACACATCATATCAGCACACACCAACAGACCAGAACTTCAGTCCATGGCGGTCACACTAAAACAAACACACAGATTTATGTGCTCGATAATCAGAATGACTGTTGCTGTATGGTGGATCATCAGATATACTCTAATTTGACGTTTACTGTGTCAGGTGTTCTTTATTATTCAGTAACATGTGACTGCGATGGAGACGATCTAAGACACACACAAAAACTACTTCTCAAAGGGGTGCAGTCTGAAGAGCGGTAGGTTAGTCTCCAAGGCAACCATGTTCATATTTCTAGTTGGGGTTATGAACCATCTCAGCACTGATTGATCAAAGACACGCTGTCCACATCTTCTTTGCCTTTACCTTTCTCGACAGATGCCTCTTGATCTCCCTCTTCTCCTCCTGCTCCTCCAGATCATTTCGAGCTGCAGGAAACCGCACAGAAAGCACACACACTCACACACAAATCATTTTTATCTGTAGTTTTTTTTCCTCTTTTTCCTTCATGTTATGCAAAGTGACTTACGTTTCAGAATGTTCCTCTGTTCTAGCTCCTCTGCTGTCGGCCTTTGACTCAACCGTCTGAATAAAGGGAAGGAAAGCATCTATTTTAGGAAAGCTATTTTTATATGATCTTAATGTTTATTCGTGCAAGCTTTCAGATCATGCTTATTGCTCTCGACATATGCAAAAAGAGATTTTACTCTTGTGGACAGAAGAGCTGGCTGTGCACGGGAAGTCTTTTTTTTCTTATGAAGCAGTATTTTGTGAATTTATTGAGTAGGTACTGACTCAGAGGCACTGGAATAGCAGGATGACAGATAGTGACTGAGAACAGGAGGATAAGAAGCAGAAAAGTTGCCAAAAACCCTCCAAAAAAACTAACTAACTAACTAAAAAAAAAAAAAAAAAAAAAAAAGAGGTGGACAGTGCAGAGAGGCTCAAAACATCAGCCAGAGGAAGATAAAGATAAAGATGATTCCTCCAGAGCCGGCTAACAAAACAATACCAACTAATGTTAAGATGTGGAGTTCATTAAGTAATACAAGCAGCTGCACACTACAAGTTGTCCTAATATTATAAAAACCTATTAAGTGGGACCAAAGAGCACAATGAATATGTAGGGTAATGCCCCCAGCCATATATTACAGCGAGTGGTTATAGAAGATGGATATTTACTGCAGTAATGATGTAGCTAAGTACTGTGTGTGTGCTTTAGATTTTAGATAAATTTTAGTACATTTCATACATTTCTGTATATAAAATGTGGACTTGCCACTATGATATCAAACAATATTAGAGTAGAATTTTGCAACAGCATGGATTGCGATAGAAATATAACCAAGATGAACTATTTTTTGCGACTGAAATTAGCTACATGGGCTGTAAACATGGTTAGTTTTGCTAGCGAGGCAACCTCTGGTTGTGAAGGAAAAATGCTTGTTCCCAACTGGTTGGTGAAGGTTGATGTCAGTTACTGAGAAAATTACTTCTAACACAGACATACAGACCAATCAGTGAGCCCCTGGCCACCACCTGTCGTTAGAGGAAAATGTGTAGTCTCCAGCCGGCTGGCAAAAGCCTCTTTATGATTACTTTGGTCACCAGCATATTGCTGCAGTCATAGTTTGAATGGAAGTGACGGACTTGTCTATAAAGACTGACAAGCTGCTCTTTGAGCCGCAGTGGAGCTGTGAAAACACAAACTGGAAATGAAAACTGGTAAAATAGGATTGTTTTCAGCGACAAGCTAAAGCGTTCTAAAAAATTTACAGGGCTCCTCTTGGCAAAGCAAAGTGTTTGGCACAACCTGATTCTGCTAGCTAAAGCTGTTGTACAGGACAGGGTAAAAAACAAGAAGAACTACAGGCAACCCTGGATATTTCCTAGCTACCAAAGTAATCACTCAGTTTTCTCACAGGTTTTTGCAACCGGAAGAAACAGGAAGCACTACTAACGACTCCGGGAATACTCGCATTTCCCAAAAAACGGTGGTTGTGTCACGTGTGATGTGATATGATGGACAACTCTTGAGCAGTGGGCATTTTTATTAGAAACCTCATTAAAAGTTTGGCACTTTAAAATAGGACTAGATGTGACCTCAAGTGGCCATTCATGGAACTGTAGCCTTTAGCATTTCTGCACTGGCTTAAGTTGCCACTTGGCACAGTAAGAATGATTCAAATGTTGTGTGATGATTTTGACAACATTTTGTGTCTGTACACATCTAATGTAGCCTGCACTCACCTTTACAGTCATGACACTATTCTCTTTTTTCCGTTTTATTTCGTTTTACACTCCCTGCTTTAATCTTTCCATCTCTGCTTTGCGTCATCCCTTCTTCTATCATCTGCTCCTTGCAGCAGCCAGGTCGCCTCTATCACAGCTCGCATGGGTTGAAACACTTTGCAGGTGACTCGATGTGCATGTGATGAGCGATGTGGGCGTGTGTACCGCTCCTCCGAGTGGCTCGGTGCCACATCAGCATGTGTGCTCTTAAGTCGGAAGCTCACCTCGTCAGTTTGGTGGCCGTCTGTTGCCGGGATTCGAGCCGCTCCTGGTCCGAATGCAGTGGCAGGATGTTCTTCTCCTCCAGCTCTCTTTTGGATGGACGGTTGCTCAGCTTGATGGCCAGAGAGTCTTTTCGTAAGACCTTCATGGCCAGTGTGCCTTTATTGAACATATTGGCAGAGGAAATCGTATCAAAGTTAAGCAGATTGAGGCTGTCGCAGCCTCCCAGTAAGAGGCACACAGTATAGATCTTCTTCTGCAGTAAATATTTTTGTAATTCTCATTAATGTACACGTCTCTGTCCTCTTTATTGTTTTTCAGGGTTTCAATGTAACCTTGAAGACCATGGTGGGTGTAAGCCAAATTTTAATAAAGACAAAAAGATGCTTACTTGTAAACAGTGTATCATCCTCATCCTCTTCTTCGTCTTCGTCCTCCTCCTCATCTTCCTCCTCGTCTTCCTCTTCCTCCTCTTCCTCATCCTTGTACATGCCCGGCAGGTCCTCGTAGTCTGCCTCGTTAGGGAGGTTCTCTTTGTCATCGTCGCATTCGATCATCACCGTGGGAACGGCGTGCATCATGGAGCTGCAGTTTCAGAATGAAATGGTAAACGTGTCACACAAACATATTCACACATACACGTTCACTGCTGTGTGAAGTGAGGGTTATGGTTATGTCTGAAGGCCTCTACCATTATGGCATAGACAGCCTCAATGACTACAGACCTGTAGCCCTCTGTAGTCCTGAAGTACTTAGAGCAGATAGTGTCTCAGCACATCAGAGACTGCTACCCCCTGCTTTGACCCCCACCAGTTTGCTTACAGAGCAAATCCACATAGGATGTCATCACCATCACCCTTCACAGAGCGCTGAGCCATCTGGAGAACAGGAAGAGCTTCGCAAAGATGCACTACAGCTCAGCATTCAACACCATAATGACAGACATCTTCATCCCCAAACTGGACCACCTTCAGATCCCCTATTGGAACCTGCACGATGGTTGGGCTCATCTCTGATATAGATGAGACGGCGTACAGGGTGGAGGTAGAAAACCTGTCCACTGGTGCTCAGAAAAGAACCTGAAGCTGAACATCCTTAAAACAAAAGAACTCCTAATGGGCTTCAGGAAGCACAGACCGGTCCACTCCCCTCTTATTATAAAAGGAGAATGGGTGGAATCTGAGAAAGAATAACCTGAGGCTGATGCTGGTCTTCCTCCACTCCTGAGTGGAGGGCGCGCTCTGGATTTTTGGAACGCAGGAGCCACTACTGAGAACAGAAAGGCTGCGCAGAGGTTAATTAACACTGCCCAAAAAAATTATTGGCTGCCCTGTCCCTCCCCCATCATCTGATCCTTCCCTCCTGCCCCTGGAAGATCGGGTGATGGTCTCTTGGGATGGGATCACAGGTGACCCCGTGGACCCTGCTCACCACCTGTTTGACCAGTGGCCCTCTGGTCAGTGCCTCAGGTCAATCAGGTCACACACCTCATTGACCTGAGGCACCTGTTAAAAAACATTCTCCCCCAACACCCCACCCCTGCCCACCCACCTCACCGATCTGAGCCATGGTCTGAGTAACCCTCATCACTCAGTCCACTCACACACCGACTCTAATTCAGACTGTGAATAGACAGACTAAATAGTGATACTTAAACAGACAGTGCAAAGGCAAGTCTTTTCTTTGCACTACCTCCAAGCACTTTGCTCTCCAATGTGTGCCTCTCTATTGTTTTGTATGTATTCCTCTAGACCAGGGGTAGGCAACCTTTTTGATGACGAGTGCCATCTAAAGTTTCCTCAGAAGTCAATGTGCCATATAATTGCATTAGCAATAAATTTAATAACGATCTATATTAACAGTTGCTGTGCTGAGCGGAGAGCTCCTGAAGCATTTGAAGTGTCGGAACGTGGAAATTTCAACATCGCTTGAAAAAACTGACAGCTAACAACGTCCCTCTCACCAGTAGGCTAAGTGATTTTTAGCCAATTACAAGTTGAATCTGGTAGTCGGGGTTGTTAGCTAAGATGCCGTCATTAAGAAGTGGTACAACTAATGTGTCTATGCGAGCTAATTTGCGATGTGCACCGCTGGCCCGGCCATTTATTTTTTAATGCACCCTCTCAGATTAATTCACTGCGTGTCGTGCCCAGGGCTGGACTGGGACGAAAAAATCGGCCCGGGCATTTTGACTACAGACCGGCCCACCAGGTATTATAAGAAAAGCCATAAAGCCTTTGAATGAAAACAAACGCTGTTGTGACAGTGATGTACACTGTCTTGTTGGTATGTGTATGATTTCTATACGTTGTACATCAGATAAAAACTTTGGTTGTAAGATTCAGATAATTATTTTTTAATGTTTCAATTTGTTTTTGTAAAACGGATAGCTCTGCCTTACTAAAAAAAACAAAAAACACACCTCCTATGGTTGTGTATGTGCTGCGCAGCCATATTCTTCCTAGACAACTGTCAAAAAAATAGGAATATTTCCCTATAAATTACACATTTGTGAATCTTAAAATGGCGTTGTGCTTTCCGTGGATGACTTTTGTGAGTTGGTGTGAAGGATTCCAACTCAGATCGTGATTCTATAGCAAAAGATCATCATAGTCACTGTATGAGCTCTTAAAACATTCACCTTACACGTCTCAGAGTATCACAACCTAGCCTGGATAAATGGGAGGTCATCTGGCTTCTGGGTCAGTTGGATCTGCTTGGATCCCTGTGATGTAAATTTCTTCATCAGACAGTGAGCGAGGGTCTGTGTGGACATCAGCTTGCCTGTCTGTTTTTACATTACAACACACTACCTGTGTGCCCGGGAAGCGGACTTTAAAGAAGTATATAAGGAATGACAGCTGTCCATGTTCAGAACAGAGTAGCATCCGAGCTTTCAACTTGGTGCCAAGTCAACATACAGAGCCATCTGCTTTGGGAATAAGGGGGCCGACACTCTTCCCTACTTTTTGTGGCACGGGGGTTGGTGCTTAGCAAAGTTGCCCAGGGCTGGATTTAGTACAGAGGGGACTGGTTGATTAATCAATTGGCCTGTCTCAGTTTTGTAAAACTACTATATAATCAAACAATATTTTTTTTAATCATTTTTGTAATTTTTTGTTTAGTCAAAAATATGATTGTCCCAGCTTCTTTATGTTACAGGCTCGTTCTAAACGATCAATTTAATGAGCCTTTTGACTTTTCTCTGATATTTTCTTGACTTTCTGGCCTCTGTGGTGTGATCCTCACCTCTCAAACCTCTGCATGGTGAGGGCCAGGGTTTTGTTCAGCTCCTCTATGATTCGGCTGGGCGGGTGGAGAGGAACAGGCAGGGTCCCGTACTGCAGTGAGTGTGCACCCATTGGAGCATGGCTGGGAGGGGCGGGGCACTTCTGGAAGGCGATAGAAGAGGGCTCCATGCTCCCTGCAGGTACGGAGATCATGAGCTTCTTCGGAGGTAGAGGAGGAGACAACTTAGCCGACATGCATGGCAACTTCACGGGGGCGCCGTCTGCACGAGGAGGTGGACGTGGGAGGATTAGGCACACGCGCACTAATGCAGTTGTGAGCACGCATGGAGACACACTCACCTGTAATGTGATTGGGTAGCCTGTTGAAAGGCTTGGGTGGCAGAGCGGGAGGTTGTTTGTGTAGCGTTGGAGGTCTGCAGAGGGTTGATTCAGCACCATCAGCCTGATATACGATAGACTTCTTTGTGGGCGGAGCCTGACTGGATTTCTGGGTGTGGTCCTGTTGAGCATCACTAGGCATTTGAAACTCCAGGGAGCCTGGGGGAAACAACAAAGGAGTCAGAGACCACTGTGAATCAAATACCTAAAGAGGTTTCAGTGGTTCTGAGGCTGTGCTGCCTACCTACAGCTGCTCCTGCTGCTCCCTCCATCAGCTCACTACCTTCAGACTCCGACAGGCTGGAGCCAAGCACCGAGGAACGACCATTCTCTATCTTCACCTCCTCCCGGATGGTCAGCGATGCACCATCTGCACAGAAAGATGCACATTGGTGTTCAAAAGTAGGTAAAAAATGAAAAAACAGAGCAAAGGATCTCCTTATGTAGCATTTTTTTCAAATTTTGCTTAGAGAAAATATGAATCACGTAACAGTGTAGTTTTCAAAGATAGATAGGGAGAAACACCCAGGTAGAGCAGCTGGATGTGAGGGAATGGTGGTAAGGATCAGACAGGCACACATATTCCTAAGCTCAGTCTTGTCATGATAAAGCTGACTGGTGTGCTGTAAGTAAACTTGTCACTGGATTTACTGACACTTAAAAAATGAGTTACAACTGTGCACAAGCTTGCGTGAGTCTTTGGTGCGCTGCAGCACTTAAACAGCACCACCCCACTGATGACAGAACAATGTGAGAGACTCAAACCAATCAAAGTGCAAGAGAAAAGGCATGAATCACAACTGAGAAGCTGCAACTGGAAAAATCTTACTTTACATTTGAATTTGAATCTAAAATCAAAATCAGGCTGCAAACAAAGAGAACAACTAATACTACAACACTGGCCACTTTCTTTCTCACCTTCGCTGTGTGGCGCCTCACCTTTCTCATAGACCTCCTTTAGGAGTCCCTTCTTGATGAGCTCCTCTCTGCTCTGGCGAGTGGACATCTTCCTCTCCAACACTGAGGGAGCACAGAGGAGGAGACGTCAGAAACGACTAGAACAGGAAGAAAGCTGCTGCGCTGGATGCTAACAGAGTTATCAGGATCGAGGAACGAGTCAGCTGCAGCAGCTGTTTCTTTGGACTTGCTGCTGCTTCCAGCACTGCTGCTGTGTGCCAAGGAAATATCATGTGACTGACCCTCTGAGCTGTGCGCACAAACACAACACTACCAGTTCACTGATCCTCTGACAGAGATGCCTACTCGCCTCCTCACTCCTAAACATTTCCCGTAAATAACACTTTTTCATTTTCTAGCATATCCAGCATGAGCTGTGAAAACGTATCTTTTCCAATGCCATTTTGATTGGTAGGGTTTGAGACAATATCAGTAAAGTGTTAGGGTGGGGGAGTTAATAAAAGCAATGTTACAATACTACAAGTCTTTTTTTTTTTTAAACCCTGACATACACTATATCTAATGAAGTCATTTAATGGCGTTTGTAATGCGTTTTTCTGTGTTGCTTTCTAACAGCTCAGTTTGGTAAACTGATATCTACACATCACCCACACACATAGTAATGCAGGATTATTGTCTAACTGATGCATTTTGTCTTATATAGCCTTTATGGAGCAAAAGTCTTCAACTACCCCGTGGAAAAGAGAAGCAACAATTTATTAAAACGCGCACAAACACACATGAAAATACAGTATTTAAGGCAAAAACTGAGTTTGTAAAATTGTAACGACCTTGAATGTCAGTATTTGGTAAAACCACCTTTATTCTTCAACAAAAGCTGAACTCTCTTAGGGCAGCTTTCTAGTGACTTCTCTTCTAGGAGTAACCCGTGAAGCTATTTTCTGAGTGTTTTCTGTCATATTTCAGGCTGTATATCACAAAATCACTGGGTTTTCATTAGAAGTTAGCGAGCGTGGTCTCTGCCTATTCAGCTACCCATGAAAACCCCCCCAAAACAATTCTAATGGTCGTCAAACCACATCTTTATTTATGTATACACTGAGGTGTCAACACTCATTGTTAAGGGTACAGAGGTGCTGGTCTAATGTTGTCTTTATGGGAAAAAGCCTCGAGTAGTCTTCAAGAATAGTTCTTCAGGCTTTTTAAAGGACATTCAAAGCTCTTCTTTGGATGTTGCCCCCCCTTCTGTTCCGTTTCTGTTCCCACGTTGTTTGAGTCCAGGCTGTGGGGAGGCCAATCCATGACTGACAGTTCCATACAGGTATGCTTTTACTGGATTGGCAGTGTGTTTGGGTTCGCTGTCATGCTGAAAATGAAGCTGTTGTAAAACAAATGCTCTCCATTCCAACATTTCTTTGAGAATCACCTTGTTGATGCAATAATACTATTTTATGTCTGTCAAACTTTGTGTGATCTTTGATATGTTTCATAGATTCAGCTAAAGAAAGTGGAGAAAAAGTGCCCAGGGATACAATGTAAAACTGGTTCCGTATATGTTGCCCCAGTGTCAATGTATTGTAGCCATAACTGTCTGTGTTTCCTACAGTAAACCCTATTCAACCCCACAGCTATATTTTTACTTGAAGCACGAAAATCTGGATAATCCAATGCACCTTGACTGCATGACAGCAGGGTGCAGCAAAAGCACACGGTACACGCAACGTGTAGCACCTGTGCGCACGTACACATGCTATAAAACGTATACTGTTCATTATCTGGGTGCAGAGAAGGGAGGAAGGTTTTCAGCAGGGTAAAAAAAAATGTGTAACTGCTGTGACAGCTGGGGGAACAGCTTGGCTGCAGGAAGCCTCTCTTCACCCCTCTGCTGCGTGTTTGCGTCGCTCAGTGAGAACAGGATGTAAAATGATTCAGCCAGCTGAGAAACAACAACAACAACAGCGGCTATTTCGGCATCCAAATCCAACACTTTCCTTCGCTTCACAGCTTAGTACTCGCTGAATATTGTAGCCCCGAGCCAGACATATGAAACTACTTTCAAATTTGCTCACTGCTTTGAATGAAGTGTTAATTCACTGTTAAAGAGACAACACGTCGGCTGGCAAACTCCATTTGAAGCTCACTTGTTGCTACGGCCAACATTAATGATCAATTCTTCCACAGCTGCTGTGTTGGCATCTCTGAACAGCAGTGGAATTAACAGCTTTCAGCAACAGCATTTAAAAAAAGTCAAGTATAAGTTCATTGTGTAAGAACACGAATACACTGATGTCTGGAATAGCAGTTTGGCTGATCCCAATGTTTATTGCATTTATGCATTTCATCACACCACCTGAGAAAAAGCACAAATTCAGTCATTCTGATTTATGAGGCTGGATCCCAAATATACAAGGGCACCAAAACTGAAAGAATACAAATCAGTTACTATGTTTCCGCTGTGCTGACTATTCTTTATCTGTAGAAAAGTCTTTATGACGAAGACTGAGCCTGTAACAGCTCACGAATTTGACTAAACAAGTGGGAGGTGACGTTTACCTTCTTGCTTCCAGCTGTTAGCAGAAGTCTTTCTTCTGAGTTTATTACATACCTGCAGAATCAGAAAGCAGCAGGATCCTCTATTGAGTGGATACACATGTGAGAGAGCAGCCTCATTAATGACTGACAGTGATGCCACTAATGAGGATCTAACAGCAAATGGAGTTTTGCACTTTTCTTGACATGGATGGGCTGTCACACAGGTCAGCCCATCCATGTCACAGGTAGTCACAGGTCCAGTGAGCTCCATCACAGCTGTGAGGATGTTTAATTTTCAAGAACTCTTTTCTAAGGTCTACTGAAAAATGTATCGATAAAAACATGTATAATGTGGTCAGAGATGCACTGACCAAGCTCAAATATATGGCAAGTATCACAAAGGTCTGGCAGCAATCAGGACTGGGGGTGAAATTAAATTCACCTTTAACTGTGGTTAATTACAGTTAATTCATGAGAATAATTAATTCATAGGGCCAGGTAGGTTTGGATAACTTTTTCTCCCTTTATAAATGAAATCATCATCATGACTTAAAAATACTGGAGGCCATCAGTGCTGCCCCTCAGCTTCCCAGTAGAAGGACCTAAGCTATAAGTTTGAACATCCTAGGTGACTTCCTTCGTGAGTTATCACATTCACAAGATTTTCAATAAACTTGACCTCTGACTTGAGGTCAAGGTCACTGAACTTCAAACTCCAGAGTTTTAGTGGATGCACCTATGGTATCAATTTGAAAATTAATTATTCTTCACTTGGATTTTAGAGCTAAATAAAGATGCTGCATTCATGGTCTAATGGAAATGTCCAGGATTCCAATCCAGCTACAAACCTTTGCATTCGCATTATGTATACTTCCAAAATTGAATTCAGTGGACAAATGAAGGTTGATATTACTTGTTCCTGCTTAATATCTACATACAGCCATTCTTTGCTTATATGACGTATCAGACTATAATGACTGGACTCATGAAATCTCCCTGTGCATAGCCAGACACAACCATGCACAGTAGACTTTTGATGCTGACATTTTAAAGGACAGCGTCTCTCAAGGCTGTTGCTAGGTGTCAGAGATGGGAGTGAGGCAGAGAGGACAGAAAGGCGCAGAGCTGGCTGCCGACCTGCAGATGTGCTGTTTACAGAGTTTTGGTTCTCACCTGCAGACGTCTGCTTAAACTTCTCACTCTTCTTCTTCCTCCACTTCCAGGGTTTGAACAGACGACCCAGGGTGGCGAATTTGCTCCGCCGCCGGATGGGGGGCGTGTGCGTACCCGGTACCAGCGAATCAGAGCGCATCGCTGCCAACCTCTCCACTTCCTCAGCTGAAAAGACAACATTAACAAACAGATAAACAAAATGCATAAAAACATTGTTTTTGTGGTTTTGACTCACTTAATTATGCGCTTTTTATTCCAATGCTTAGCACAACAACGTATTTGTTCGGATATTTGGCGTTATGACGACTGACAGTTGGCATCTGGGTGACTGATATAGTCTGAGTTCTTTTTTAGGAAGAGTGTAGCACAAATTTGAAAACCTGATGCCTTTTCTCAGATAAACATCGCCATAAAAGGAAGAACTTCGGGTAATGACCCAAATTTTTTTTTTTCAAGAAATCATTCTGGATAATGATCTGATTAATGACCATTTTATTAAAGCCTCAGCCAGGTGGGCGCAAAGTAAATGAGCTATTATTCTATAGCTTATTAACTGATAATGGGCCCCTTTTAACCCACAGTTAAGTAGAACAGATGATCGCTGCTCTCTGCTTCAAATGTCAGAGGACATTTTCTGCCAGGGGGGTTTTGCATAATCAAGTCAGGTAAAGCTTATTTGGATCGCTTTCAATCACAGCTAATGTGTCAGGTGGCCACAGCAGCAGAAACCTTATGTAACAAGGAGAGAAAAACTTGGACAGAGAGGAGTTAGCCAGCTACAACACAGACCAAAAGGGGGGGTTCAGTGGTGAAAATCTGATAGAATTATAACCTCTTCAACTGTGAGCCTTCCCTTTCCCATGTTTTCCATTAACCCTCTTCCTCTGAGCTACAATTCCCCCCACCCCACAGGGACTTTCCTCAAAGTAATCATGCTGGAGGCCACTCTATACAGCATGCTCCGATTTTCCATTTGAAATTACACCTTTCCCATCACACACACACACACACACACACACACACACACACACACACACACACACACACACACACACACACCATCCTCTACAAAACAAGGGCAGAGCCAGCAGCAATAGAGGGGGGGAAGGAGGAAGGCAACATTTCAGCAGGCAGCAGAGGATGTAAACCTGCACACAAACACTGGCCGACAGAAGCATGCAGTGCAAACAGATACTTGTCAGACAGATGAATGGAAAGATGGAAATGAATCCAAACACATGGAATGTTTCGAATTTGGGTGAAGTAAACTTAATTCAACTGGGAATGTTGTACAAGTAATTGAGGAATGACAGGGAAAATCTGGCAGTAAAACATAGGAATGTTTTGCAAAATCATGTAAATATTTCATATCCAGATCGTGAAGAAGAAATCCAAGTGCGGCTCAGAGTCAAAGATGCTTGTTTTCCACATCAAAAGCAGACAGATGTGGAGGTTCTGGACGCCTCCTAGGTGAGGTGTTTCAGGCATGGCCAAATGGAGGCAGACTGAGGAGAGATTACATCTGTCAGCTGGCCTGGGAAAGCCTGACTGCTCCCCAGAATGAGGTGGCTAAGGAGAGAGATGTTTGGACATGTGTGTTTAGATTGCTGTCCCTGTGATGTGGACCCTGATAAGCAGGAGACAATGGATGATGGATGGATAAAAAACTTGTATATTATCACTGCCTTCAGCTCTATTACAAAAATACAGTACGACTTGACCATCAGTCTACCTTTCAGTCAAAATCTTTGAAGCTGTGTTTTTGCCAGTGATTTCTCCTCTATTTGAAACATTATCAGCAGTTGATGGACAAACCAGCCATGTGTAAACTGGTAGGCAGCTGCAGACGAGAGGCGATGACATCCTTCGGGAGGCCTTGTTGGAAGAGAGATGTCAGTTCAAATCTGCACCAACACTGTACCTGCCATTGAGAGTTCCTTCAACAAACATCCAGTCAGCCCCCCCCCCTCATCCTCCCCTCCCTAACCCTTCAGTAGACACTCTGAGTCTGTGTAGCATCCCTGTGTGAACGTCAGAGCTCACGGAAACCTCCGTTGCACAAAGGCTCTCTCAATGAAGCGTCTCCAGCACCTAAAGCAGTAAAATTAGTGTTTCCAGGACAACAGTGACATCATTCGACTGCAAAAAAACCCCCAAAACTATGCAGATTTTGAGGTGATGACATACTGTGTTTGTCTCATCTTTTGTCTCCTTACACAAAAGGTGTCTTCTCCCTCCTGGTGTAGTCCAACCCCCCCTCGCCACAAGCAGTGGAGCGAGAGCAGCAGTGAGTCAGAGGGCTCAGACTCACACTGCAGGGAGACATTCTTTCAGTCTGACCTGGGGTCTGTTATCTCACTGATGCCTCAAAACACTGACTCACTGAACAACAAGCTCGAAAACAACTCGGTTCATCCAAAACAACGATGCTGGAAGGCCTGTGTTACGACTGAATTTCTTAGCTGATTCATAGTTTTAGTTTCTCTCTCTTTTTTTTTTTAAATGGCCTTGTTACTGGGCATCAAGCAAAATAAGCCTCGCCACCCCCCCCCAAACTGCAGTTCCTCTGATGGCCACTTGAGGCTGTCTCCAAAAGAGTGTCAGTCCCACAGACCATATAAAAGATGTGAGTAGCTGTTGTGATGCCATCCACTGGTTTCTTGACAGTGGATGGCATTAACATTTTCACCATCACTAACTTAGCCAATGAGCAAATGTTTTTGAAACTAACGGCTTGTTAATCACAAGGCATGAAATTCACTGACCAGCAGTAGCCACTGTCATCTTTTTATACAGTCTATGCTGGCACCAGCTGTTGCATCAATTGACTTGACTTGTGTTGATTTGTGGGGAAAAACAAGAACGCCAACAGTCTGAAACATCTTCAAGTAAACAATAAATGAACAGGAAATGTTACTGTCACTGTAAACCAGTTTCTTCATTACTGAGTTTACTGAAAAATGACGTTTTTGATCATCTGTTGAAGATCCTCTGTCAAGAAAACTCCAAACGAGTTCTGGTTATCTCTTCTCAAACAAATCGTGCCAGTAAAACCAGGTTTTGAAAGGGCTGCTCACTAAATCCCTGGTGGCTGATTAAGCAATTTAAATCAAGTGGCTGACTTTTATTAAAGAACAAAGCCTCCACTGATCCACACGCTAAGGTTTTCAAATAAAACCACAAGCTGATTAAATGAACAGATTCTATGATTAGCTATTGATCTCTGTTATTTAAGCCAGAGCAACTATTGACGTTGTGTGTGTTTGAGATGAACTGCTGCAGTGATGGCTCCATAAATTGATTTCTGTATTGACAGAAAATTCATCAGCATCAGTGCAGATAATAATCCACCGACAGTCTGAACTTGAAGTGACAGTTATAGCAGTTAATAAGGGAAAAGACTAAACCATACGATGATGTTTGGTTTGTGGAATCCAGTAAGACAAAACCAGAAAATTTCCCAGCTCTCTATATTAACTGAAACTATAGCGATCCGTGCGTGGAATGCCCTGAACTTCTGCTTTCACGATGCAAACAGGGAAGCAAAACAAAAACTGGACTTGAAATCATGCGCTTACAGTGAAGATCCAGCCACACCACAGCCCCGTGACAGCGAAGAAGACTCAGCAGAGGCTTTCAATGTTAACCTCACTGTAAAGTAAAACAGATTCAATACAGGGATCTGATCTGAGCGCTGACCCCGACCCCCACAGGAGCAGGGAGCGATGAGCACAATCATTTAAAAAGCAGGAGTACGCCTCCTCCTCCTCCTCCTCCTCCTGCTCTCAAAGCAACCTGAAGCGTCTCACCGTCCAGCGGCTCGGCTCCTCGGCAGTTGCTGCAGATGTGTTTGATCTCCTTGCAGTGGATCATGAACGGCGTGTTGTTGTTGTTGTTCGCGGGCTCATGATGATGCTGATGCTTCTCGGAGCTGTTACGGGACTTCATCCTGGTCAGGCAGAAAGCTCTCCTTCTCTTCCTCAGCTCCCCCTCTTCGGACGCCGGGGTTGAGGATGTGCCGTGGGTCTTAGGTCCGGACCACGAGCACATCACGTCTCCTCCACAGCCCGCCATGTTTGAGCTGGACTGCAGGAATAGACCCTCTCGCCCTCTGCTCCGCTAGAGGGGATTTCAAACGGCTTGCTGCTCTGTCCACCCCCCGCAAGTCAACCAACATACAACGCTGTTTCCCCTCAGTTCCTACAAAATAAAAGCCCACCAGCTGTGCTCTTCGTTTTCAGATCTGCAACCAAGCTGGTACCTTCACAACCATGTCACCAGGTTACACGTGTCCCCGGCCACAAATCTTTCGGTGAACCCCAGCCAGCTAGTTTCTACAATCCCCCCCTCTCTCATCAGACACATAAAGGAATGTGTACACAGGATGAAGAGTACTGACTGTATCCTACTGAAAAAAGTAACCCTCACAACACACCTTCACTCGCTTCTTCTGCTGGGAGCTGCAGCAGGTCGTCCTCTAGGGAGGGCAGCTTTTGGCACCTTCAAAGTCTTGTGATATAAATCCACTGTGATAGTGAGCTGCTGCTACTATGTTTTACCTCCCACTTAGCTTGAACATCTGAACGTCTCAAAAACTAACTGCAGTGTTTTCATCCTAAATTTGTTGAATAAAAAAAATGCCAATTTTCTGGCAAAGTACTGGAAGTACTCAGCCCACACTAGCCTCAGCAGTGTAGGTGAGAAAGAGGCAGGAAAAATGAATGACTCCTGGATGAACCAACTGCGCATGGGCCCCTGGACATGCCTACTGGATAATCCGGCCCAGGCCACTTCTTACACTTTATTTAAACAGCTGTAGCATCTAAACTTGTACTTGTTTTTGCCACAAGTTTGGGTCTTGTGGAATCTTATATTAGTCCATGTTTTATCCTTTGAATCGCCTCTTGCATTTGCCATTAAATTGGGAAGGGAGACACAACAGTGTCAGAATGAGGCTCTCTGTGTTGTTGTACTTGTTTTTGCCACAAGTTTGGGTCTTGTCTATTGTCAGGCTAACAGAGAAAAAAAACTTCATTATGCCCTGACCATGCACCCCACCTGTATCATTTCCTACTCTTCCTAGGATAATCTCTCTCTAATCTTAACCAAACTGGAGCTTTCATGCAAAATATTACAGAAATCCCTGTTTACAACACGTACACTACAAAAAGCAATAAATCACTGAATGCAATTCATGGTCTCTGCAGAAAAATTGAATAGTGACATCAAATAGGTGCTACTGTAAGTTGTCATCTTTATGTGGAATATGTATTTGGTGACAACAAAAATATTGCTCCACTTCAACCTAGAAAGACCAAGAAAAATAATCAGCCACATCGCCCCTTTACCTATTAACTAAAAAAACAAACAAACAAAAAAGAGTGTTAAGTAGAAGGTGAGGTGGAGGTGAGCTGCAACGGAGCTTGCAAGTTAAAACTGGTTAAATAGCACTCCCTATATGGTATTTGTCAAATGGACGATTTGGAAGAGGAAAAGACGCATATCTACAGGCTGAAATGTTTGTGGCTCCACTGACTGATACTCAGTGTTCCATTTACTGTACCCACCAATGAACCATTATATGAAAATTCAAAATACAAGATGATTGTTAAAGCACATGATTAGCTTGTGTGGACAAAAAAAGAAACAGCATTGACAGCATGCTTGCAAATGTCCATTGCTGGCTTACATAGCGTAATATGTATTAGTTTACTACTGATAAAAGAAGCCAGACTTTTAGCAAATAGGATTAAAGATCCAGGTAAAAATGGCTTACTACATTCTGAGAAACCTAATGCAAAATACATCTAAAGCTGCTTTTTTTGTTGCAGCTAATGAATTTCAAACAAAACTGATTGGTGGCGGAAAAATGACAAGGTACTCTGCATTTTAAAAAACCCCCACAATGTAGGCTTAGATGTGCTTTATTAACAAGAAAGCCTATAATCCTCTAGGTATCGTTAGTCTGGATATCATTCGTTTTTCATTATTTTATTTTGAAGGTCCACTTCCTTTCTGGGTTCCACCTATTTTTCCAGCCTTAGCTTTAACTAGCTCCAGCCCCCATCTCCGCAGCCAATCACAGTCTGCACGCGGATCAATGACGCGCATTCGAGTCGCTGCTTTAGCCAATGAGGTTGAAGCACGGACATTAACGATGTAGTATTTTAAACCAAAGAAGGAAAACCTGGAAAACCAAGGGAATGACTTTTTACATTCAGAAGCAAAGCCACGTAGTCTGCCTGAGTGTGACACGAACAGCTGTCCCTTTTATGTGTTTGAATATACGCTTACTGGCCACTTTATTAGACACACTTTGCCAGGACCGCGTTTGACCTCCTTTTCCATTCAGAACGGCCTCTGAGACAAAGACTAAAGTGCTGGAAACATTCATCTGAGATTTCTGTTCATGTTGACATGACAGCATCACACAGTTGCTGCAGATTTGTCAGCTGTTATGCATGTAAGCCATGATTCACATCTTGCGCTTCATCACCTCCCAAAGATATTGGATAGAGCGTCTAGTGCCTGTGGAGGTGACTGGAGTACCCCATGCAGGGGTAGCTCCTTAACGGAGATTTGCCGTGTTGTGGCGTTAACGTCATTTAAACGAGATTAACGCTGACAGCACTAGTGGGAACACAACGAATATGACTGCACATTTACGCCGACATCATCCTAGTGCAAAGACAAGTGGAAGCAGACAAAAACAACAAGCACGCATGCTACAAACTTTACCCGAGTCATTTAGACAGCCGTTAGCACATGATTCTCCTTATGGGGACCTGATATGTTTAATATTGTGGCGAGCTCAGACAAGGAGGAGACGGAGGTGTCGTTTGGTCTTGCTTCCCGTGAGCTAGCCAGGGAGCACAGCCGTTTATTGACATCTGCAGAAGAACACTGCCGCTAGCTAACTGCTCAGCGCGGCAACCGCACAGCAACAACAACACACAGGGCGCCCTCTGACCCCGGAAGGACACACCGTCGCAGCGAGAGGGCGTCACCCGTCACTATGGCAACATAAACAAAACATAACTGTACAAACAGAACCCCGAACAGCCCTGACCCGCTACATAGCCCCCACCTAAGGGGTCAGTCGTCCCCGACTACCCCATTACCCCACACAAAGTCCTGCAAATGTCCAGGTGCCTTCTTTTGGCGCACCGGCCGGTCACGACCGGCGGGGGAAAAGTCACTCGGGTCAGAACATGGGGTGCCACCATCATCCCACTTCTGACACCAATGTGGCGAGCTCAGACAAGAGGAGACGGAGGTGTCGTTTGGTCTTGCTTCCCGTGAGCTAGCCAGGGAGCACAGCCGTTTATTGACATCTGCAGAAGAACACTGCCGCTAGCTAACTGCTCAGCGCGGCAACCGCACAGCAACAACAACAACAACACACAGGGCGCCCTCTGACCCCGGAAGGACACACCGTCGCAGCGAGAGGGCGTCACCCGTCACTATGGCAACATAAACAAAACATAACTGTACAAACAGAACCCCGAACAGCCCTGACCCGCTACAATATGCTGCTGAGAATATAGCCCAGAAGAAGCGGATAGTATAGCTTTTATTTTGGAAAGAGCCATTTCTCTGTAATAAACTCTCTTTTCCAAAGATGAGTGATTCCTCAATCAGATACAGGTGTTACCGCGCCAGATCCGCGGCCCCGAACCGTAGTAAGGAAACCTCTGGCAGTTACTTGAAGGTTCCGTAACTGACTCGTAGCCGGCAACAGCTTACTATACAGGTCAACTCCGCTAGCAAAAAGATCGAAGGAGGCGTAGGAAACTGCTTCACCGAACTTTATTTCTTCTCTAAGGCACGAACACCGCGTACAGTGGGCTGAAACAGTTTACTCACAGCGAGCATCGCCGACACAACTCTGGCTGTCGAGGGAGTTATTATATTCCTTTTATTTATTTTCTTTTCGTCTCTTCTGTAGCTAACCGTTACTTTTTCCCCTTCTCCGCTCTCTCTCTTCACACACACACCAGGCAGTCCCGCTACACACATCCCGAATACATTTCCCATCAGGCTTCATCCTTAAAGGGCCATGCCTGTAACACAGGGCTTGCAAAATCGCTAGCCCGACGTCCCGGGGCTAGCGATTTTTCCAGTCGGGCTACCAAAATCTATCTCTGCCCTGCCCGTCGGGCTATTGTAGGAAGGAAAAATATATGTCAATGCTTTTGCATTCTTTCGGAAATGTAGCTGGGTAATTATGTCATTGGCATCGGTGAGCCACTGTCAATATGTGACATATTGAAATCGCGTTTGAATTTGCGCTTGTTTTTTGCTTTCACTTTGCAAATGTCCAGGTGCCTTCTTTTGGCGCACCGGCCGGTCACGACCGGCGGGGGAAAAGTCACTCGGGTCAGAACATGGGGTGCCACCATCATCCCACTTCTGACACCAATGTGGCGAGCTCAGACAACGAGGAGACGGAGGTGTCGTTTGGTCTTGCTTCCCGTGAGCTAGCCAGGGAGCACAGCCGTTTATTGACATCTGCAGAAGAACACTGCCGCTAGCTAACTGCTCAGCGCGGCAACCGCACAGCAACAACAACAACACACAGGGCGCCCTCTGACCCCGGAAGAACACACCGTCTCAGCGAGAGGGCGTCACTCGTCACTATGGCAACATAAACAAAACATAACTGTACAAACAGAACCCCGAACAGCCCTGACCCGCTACAATATGCTGCTGAGAATATAGCCCAGAAGAAGCGATATAGTATAGCTTTTATTTTGGAAAGAGCCATTTCTCTGTAATAAACTCTCTTTTCCAAAGATGAGTGATTCCTCAATCAGATATATTTTTATTATTATGTTGTTTCAGCAACATTAAATTTAAAAACTGTACTTTTGAGTTAAAATATATATTTATAATTTTAATAAATGACAAATTAAAAAGGCATGAACATTTTTTTGTATCGAAAAAATATCGAACCGTGACACCAAAGTATCGAACCGAACCGAACCGTGAATTTTGTGTATCGTTGCACCCCTAATAGATATAATATAGTGCTATATTATACCAATAGATCATCATTTCACCATACCAGTGCAGGGTACATACCAGTTCTACCATTCCCACCATCACCTGATTATTGCATGTCTGATCATTGGGGTTCCCTCTCTAATGTTGTAAGGTTGTTACTTTACAATATAACGGTCCTTTAGTCAGTGTTAATTTGTAAATAACACTGAATTTGAAGTGGTATGAAACAAAAATAAATCCACAGTTTTACTGGAAGCGACTAACCCTTCCAGGTTGCAGATTGAAAGCTTGAAATGTTCTTGAGGTTCACAGCTGCATAGCTGTGTGTGAGAGTTTGTGTGGGTGGGTGGGTGGCTGATCAGTAAAAACAACAAGAAAAAATGACACACATAACAGATCCAAGATTTAAAAGATGAAAACAAAAGTTAAATTTAGAAAGCCTTTTAAAAATAAGCATGAAGAGAGAAATTTGCATATTCTCTGTGGAGGCCAAGCAAGGGTCACAGCCTGTAGCTGCGACTCTCTGCCAGCAGGTGGCGCTCATTTACAACAAATAGGTAAAATAAATTAATCCATCTTTCTGAAACAGTGACAGACTGAGCTGCAGGGTGCTGGCTGGTTAGGAGGAGTCACTGTCTAATCATCTGCTATCAACCTCATATTGCAACAGTCATCTGTGATGCACAGGAATACACTAGTAGGCCTTGGATGTGCGTTTGTGTTTGACTGACTAGACCTGTATTTATACAGTCAATCATTTCAGGCTATTTATTGTGTGAATTGTGTGCGGATGCTTACGTATTTATGTAACACTAAGATTAACAAAGCATATGCTCCATTTTCCTTGCTGCAAACGATGAGTCATGGAGGATTTCAAAATCAAAGTACAAGGCTGTGTATTACAAGATGAAAGGCGCTCTGTTAATTGAACAAGCCTTGCATCTGGAGTGATCCCGCCTCCTTCAGTATCAGACCTACAGCTCTCACACTTAGCTGAGAGTAAAAACAAGGGCGTAAAATAAAAGAAATGTCCTTTAAGAAGACTTAGAGCAATGAAGTGGTCGGATGAAGTGGATGAGGCTCAATTTAGCAGGGATACAAGTGAGGACCACCATGACTCCTTAAGTGTCACACAGGTGTCTCCACAAGCTTATTCTGATGACTTGCCTGATTTAATACCTCTCTTCGGGTGCTGCTGCTTCCTCCAGTGAGGAGGAGATGGGATATAAGAGCAGCGGTGGGTGAGGACGATCAATAAATCTATGCCCCCAACTCACTTACACATACGCTAAGACTAAATATGGCTGGAAGGCGAGGTGGGTTCACTGTGCACTGGCAGAGCTCAGACTGTAGGTATGATTCACATTACTGGTTTATACTTGCACATTTAATGTATTCAGATATAATGTATCAGCAGTGGGACTACTCATTATGCATTGAGTCATATTATCATTTATAGTGCCCTCAAAAAGAAAATAAAAAACATAAAAAGTGTTGCTCTATGCAGTAGTCTAAGCAGCAACATTAGTTTCCCTTATAAATGACATGCTTTTGGCAGAGTGTGTCATCTCTATAAACCATTTATTGTCACATTTGCAGATGTTGTAGTAGTGGTTCTATTATGCTTGTATTTATTTTCTTTTTTACTGTCATGTATACACTCTACAACAAACTCCAGATTGATAAACTGCTATATGAGTCCAAGCATACAATAAATGGAGCTTAAACTTAGCTTAGCAGTTCCACTTTGAAGGTCTACTTGTTGGCAGGAGACGAATGATTAAGTGCATAGATTAAAAACCAAAATGTGGGACTTCTTTTCTGAAACGTTTCCACTGTAAACGACAACATGAAGGCGAGTTACTGTGGAACAACACTCTTGTGGAGCACTTTAACCTGTACATAACTTTCTATTTTAATCACCAGGCCTGTGGTGCTTTTTCACATTCTTTATTCCGTATTTAGTGGTGATTCGGACACAATTCTCCTGCAGATACAAATTTTGGTTATGTATGGGTGACACATGTTGAATGCGAATGCGAATTGAGAATGTAACACGATGAAATGACCACAATCTATATGAAAAAATACAGATGTTAATGATCACTGTAAAGTTTGTTTGAGATTGTCCTGTCCGCTAAAGAGGAGATAGGGTACATACAGACACATAAATACATACTCTACGATCATTACTGTATGATGTTAAGGCTAGTTATGCACTACTATGAAGTTGCAGGCCTTAAAATAGACACATTTGTAAAAAAAATAATTTAATAAAAATAACTGTCACAGCAAAGCAACAGAAACTTAATGTGTTTTATCTTCTAAGTTTCACGATCGAAGTTTTTAAAATTGGGATGCTTCCAAAACTCACACTTGTGATATTTACGAGCACTCAAGTACCTAGAAATGTCATCTAGTCCCATTGAATACAACAGTAATGTTAGTGTGGACATTTATCAAACACACACTCAGGAGCTAAAAGGAAGAACACAACAAGAAGGAGGAAGAATCTCCAAAAAGTTGATTCTGTTCATCTGGACGTAGCGTTTTTTGGGAGAAACATTTCGTCACTCATCCAAGTGACTTCTTCAGTCTCAGCTGACTGCAGGTTTCCCCAAATCTTATAAACAGTACATTTGCATAATGACTGAAACCAGCCCACTGAAGGAACAACGGGCTGGGAGGTCAGTTGCTTCATCATTAATTATGCAAATTCTCATGACCATTGATCAACAACCACTGACCAAAACCCACTGATCAAAGACCAGTGATCAATGGCCACGAGTCCCATTCACAGAGAGTTGGGGAATGGCTGCAATCTCAGCATTGTAAGATGGCGAAAGATGTACCCTTAGGCCCCCTCCTCGATTCGAGATGGTCTTTCCCTTTTCACATGAATGGCCTCCTTGACTCCGCGCTCAAACCAGCGTTCCTCCCTGTCCAGGATGTGTACATCCTCATCCTTGAAAGAGTGTCCACTGGCCTGTAGGTGTAAATAGACTGCAGAGTCCTGGCCTGACGAGGTAGCTCTTCTGTGTTGTGCCATCCGCTTCACCAGAGGTTGTTTGGTTTCCCCGATGTATAAATCCTGGCAATCCTCCTGGCACTTAACAGCGTACACTATGTTACTCTGTTTGTGTCGGGGGACCCAATCCTTGGGGTGGACCAGTTTTTGGCGCAACGTGTTTTGGGGTTTAAAAGCCACATGTACTGGGAAACCTGCAGTCAGCTCAGACTGAAGAAGTCACTTAGATGAGTGACGAAACGTTTTTCCCACAAAATGCTACATCCAGATGAACAGAATCAACTTTTTGGAGATTTACTTCCCTGGATGATTGAGAATGCATCAAGAAGGAGGAAGAATCTTTAATAAAGCCATTACATAGGATAGAAGGTAAAAAAAAAAAACAACCCCATAAGATCCTTATCTTAGAAAATCTGTAAAAATAGATATTTGTTAAAATGTTTGATAAAAACATGATTTATAATATTGACAATACCACTGTAATCCCTGGGTGTCTATGAATTTTATTTTAATTTTTTACTTTACCTACAATACCATTAGATATCAGAAATGTATATCAGTGATTAACAGTTGTAAATGATGAATGTGTAGGTGTAGAGAGCCCCACTTTGACTCATTATCAGCCCAGTATTCCAATAGCACGTTTAGCTAGAAGCTTATTGATCAGTAGAGGAAAAAGAAATTCCATTTATGGTAGCACAGCTAAAACTGTTGCTCATTGACAAAGTGATGTATTTGGCTAGTTGATTGATAAAATGTCAGCCTTTAAAATGTCAGCCTTTAAAATGTCAGCCTTTGTGAGTTTGACTACAATCTTGACATGTCCTGCCCTAAACATCAGTATCAATGTCAACAGCGAAGAGGTGACTACATAATGTTGGTGTTCTAGGCAGACTTGCAAAGACCAATCAGTGTCTGTGGACAAAAGAGCACAGACACAGAACAGACGAAGAAGTCTGAGGCATCTAAGTCAGAACCAAATGTTGATAAAGTTTGTTAAAATGTTAAAAAAATTTATTCCTCCTATTTTTTGGCCTTTTTCTGGCTTTATTTGATAGGGACAGGAAAGGGGCAAGAGCAGGGAAGACAGGCAGCAAAGGGCTGCAGGTTGCCTGCTCATCCCAGAGAGCTAAACCAACACCTTTGTATTCCTCCTTACAGAGTTCAGTTTACTCTTAAGGTGTACAGCACTGGTCTGAGACCTCTGCAACTCCTATATTGCATTCTTTTATTCTATCCCTTTTCTCCTTCTGGGTAAAAAAAAAAAAAAAAGTCAATTTGAGAGAAAACTGAATGAGTTACCAAATAGTGGCTGTAGTCTCTCTGCAGAGAGTGTAGATCACTCCACACATAAAAAAACAACAACATTTCCTTCCATGTATTTTTGAAGAGTTTAGTCATAGATCTTTTATGCTTTTTATGACTAGTCGTATCTAAATTGTAGTCTATTATTATATTACAATCTCTTCCACATATAATATTCCTTCATATACTGTTGCTATGGTTTCAATACATTTTCCTCAGTTCTACCCTCTTTATCTTTGATTTCTTTTAACAGTTCAAAATTCTCTGCACTGGCTATTAATATTGCCACTCCTCATTTCCTCCTCATGTGAGCTGTTAAAAGTGTTTCTTGTGTTTGTGTTTCTCCAAATTTCTTAAGCTTCTTGTGTTCCACATGTCCGGTGTGCGCATTGAATCTGGAGATCTGAATCGATTGAAATTTCCTCTTTGAGTCATTTATCCACAAACACTGTGACCAAGTCACTCTTTGATTCTGTTTCCTCTTGGATTCAGTAAATCTGTAGGTTGCTCTGCCTAGATCTCAACTCCAATCATCTAGTTTGTCCAGTATTGATTCCTGATCCTTTATTAATTCTTGCAATTCAAAACTCCATGACTCTTTTTCCTTGGTGCGTGTCAGGGCAGTTCAGGCAGGCTGTCGCTTATTTGGGTGGTTTGGCCATCTTTGAATGTTTTTAAGACCGTTTTCATCTCCTGTCAATGTTAGCCATGTTAGCTTCTAGCATTGGTCTGCTCTGTTCCTTTGTGTTATCTGTTACTTTACTTTGTGAGTTTGAGGTTCTTTTCTTTTTTCTTCATTGCGTCTCCTCCAGATTTCACAATTTTGAGTAATTTAATAATCAGTTCTCGAGTTTCACCAGAATTTCTTGTTGGTGTATAGGAGATCGTACATGGTCCCTCGCTGTCCCACCAGAAAAAAAATCCAGTATTCTGTTTTAAACAGAATGGGCACTATGGTCTGTGGATACAAAGGAAATGCCACTAAAAACAATGCAACATTTGGGAAGCACTTCAGAAAGCATTGGGTGAAATGACAGCTAGAATGCCAAAGGTTTCTAAGAGTGTGGCCATCCACAAATGGCCTGCTCTTTGACAAAAAACTGACATTTTTCAAATGATTTCTATCCTTGTCTTCACTATATTTTGATTTTTTGATCTATAGAAGACATACAGTTTCTTAAAAAATGTGACATTTTTTTATGGTAAGCACAAATTTCTGAGCATATGGCAGCATCTCAAGTCTAAGTTTATCAGTGACAAACAACTATTATATCAACCATTTATGGAGCTTCTACCATAATACAGGGGCATGAATAGTGATATTAATACTGAATTCATCATCAAAAATTTCAGCATCTTTATGTATGCTGATGGGTGGGCAGCAAAGAAAGAATTTCATTGCACAAAGAAATGCCTTTTCTGTTGTGACACATGACAATAAACACTTTGAATCTTGAATCTAGATGCACACCTGCCAACAGCCTGACTGCTGTGGCTCTTGCTGAAGTGTGAGTAAGGACCGATTGTCTCTGCGTCCAAAGTTAACAGCCTATATTGCTATCAATTCAATTTCAACCATATTAGATGATTATGCGATCCACAAATTATATCATTCAGTGCCAGTATATGAAGTAGTGTTCGTTTTATGTAGTGTTCAATCCACCCCAGAAAGGCTGGGGCCTTTCTGCGCGGAGTTCGCATGTTCTTGTTGTGTCTCTGGCTTTCTCCTGCAGTCCAGAGATGTAGATTAGGTTAATTGGTGATTCTAATTCACTGCATATGTGAATGTTGCCTGTCTCTTCATGTTAGCCCTGCAGAATATGGCTAGCTGGCTGATGGATGGATGGAGTGAAGATATTCTTTCCCTAATCTTAAGCATACTAGAGTTGCAATGCAAAACTATTAAAGAATAGTTATTTTGTGATTGGAGGGTTTCAAAAAGTTTGGAGTAAGTTAATCAGAACTACTTATATGAAACTACAACTATCATTCTCATCTGTACTGATTTTATATTTTCATGGGATGATGGTGCCATCATCCCATGAAAATTTATTTAAAACCAGAGGTGGGGAGAGAAGCAGTAAGACCCCGGCACCCCGAAGAGCGCACATTATTGACAACAGGCACGACAGTGATTAAGTCAGTAACAGGATTAAAAAATGGGGAGCTGGGAGGGAAGTGGGTTGCAAAGCAGCCTGCAGGGTGCAGCAACCATTTTAAACAGTACACGTTATTTTAGCAAGCCAATTGGATTCACAGACAAATATCAACCGAATCATTAACTGATATAGGCTGGAACTAAGATCAGCTGATTTCATGTGATTGCAGTGTGATGCTACATGATTATTGAGAAGGCAAAAATAAAATACAAGATCTGCTTAGAACAGAATGATGTCCAGTCTGAATGCTGCATTTAGTTGCTGCTAAAGCCTCAGTCACATTTGAATAAGAATAGCCTCTTTGAACTAAGAACATGTGTTTTCTGGGTGATTGCACTGAATGTGTTTACTGTTGGTGACCAATTAGATGGCCTGCCATACAGCAACCTTAGCTTCTGAGCGACCACTTTAAGTCTCAAGGCGATTGCTCAGGTCTCCTAGTAGGAGGCAATATATCTCCCAACAATTTTTCTCCAGTTGGTTTAGAAATAATTTTATTTTTTCCTCCTAGTGTTATTGGTGTCAATGTTGAAGCTACAGCAGTAAACACATATAGCCTAGTAGCCGTTTCTATGAGTGCCATAGATCCATCACCCATCCACTGATCCATCCATTTTCATAGTTTTCATCGGTTAGTAACTAATCATTGGAACAGCCTGGTTGACCAGAAAATGAAAACATACACCTTTTGGAAATAACTTTTTTTCTTTCACCAAAGAAAATTGACTTAAAGACACATGAGACATGTCCTTATTTATCTCATAACATAGTCTGTTATAAAATGGCTATTAGAATTATTAATCTCTCCAAATGAGGTGGAATTACGCTCCCTGCAGTGTGGGGTAACTTTGTTTATCTGCATCCTGAAAAATGGAAAAACATGCACATTAGTACTTTAATCATCCAGCTTATCCCCAAATAAAAATGCTTACAGAGCCATCTAATTAGATACAATATTTTTTATTATTATTATTATTATTATGCCTGCAATGTCTTTTCCCTCCACAACCCTACCCCTTTATCTCGTTTCATTCCATACTCTGCCTTGTTTGTCAGAATGTAAATTCCCTGAACCGCATAAAAAAGAAACACAAGTAACAGAACTGCAGCAGGGATTAAGGGGTGGGTGGACAGTAATTTAGTTTGAGGTCTCAGAAAGGGGCTCGCGGAGGGCACGGGGGTTTATCAGGTTACAGCTTACTGCGCTGTAGACAGCAACAGACTTCATGTCTCAATGTCTCTGACGAGTCACAAGAATCAAGAGTGTTTTCAGTTATAGGAAACGCTCACAAACATACCACCACACCCTGTACGTGTTTGTGTAAATTCACACACATGCTGTACATGAGAGGTGGTACAAGCAGCACATACTTTGACCACAGGTGTCACATCACAGGAGGCAGCCTGTGGCCTTCACAGCTGTCACATCATTGGCCATCAGTGTGGCGCTGAGCTCTTTACATCTGTCTTACTGTAAATCAGCATGCCCAACAGCATCTATTTTATGATGGTAGCAGTCTAAGCATTATTACTCATGAGCTGCCAGAATCCCCACTCTTCAGCTCAGTATAAAGCCATCAGTCAGGACTACAGGAGCACAAAACAGACCATATCCAGGATAGAAGCTTCCTCATCTCTGTGCCTTTGTGCTGTGATGGAGATCCACATGTGCATTTATTGAATCAGTCTCACCTTGACCTGCCTGAGCTGTGATTCACATCTCCTTGGTGCTGAGTTTGCCTGACAACTCTAATGAGATTCCAGCACACTCAGACTCTGAAGCTTGGTAACTAGCTTGTCAAACACTAGAAGGGTGTAAAAATAAATCAAAGAATTACTGAGCTTCACTATTGGTGCCGCTGTGGCTCTGGATTTTTCCATGCGCAAGTCATACTTTTGACTATGGTTTGTTTCTACCTTTGTGTTTATCTTTAGATCCAACATTGGTTGTTCAAAGTCTCAGAGATGCGAAATCCATTAAAATATTCATGAAAACCATTTGTTTAAGTGTCCTTGCCTGTTCATTTTTTTTTTTTTGCTAAATAGAAAGATCGTCCACTGGAAAAAAAAGATTATTGATCAGATGTCCAGAGGTCATGTGTCTGGGTCTCTGTACTAACTGCCAAACAGCAATGCAAAGATCAATAGCAGCACTTTTGCTGCTGGCCTGCTGCTCATGGGTCACACTTTTAAACTACTGCTGTTAACTAACAAGTCAAGTATTCAGAGTTCACTTCACCAAAATTCCACAAAACATATCTTTTATATCATATAGCTTTCATACTTATGACAGTAGGCATGCCTAATTTCAGTGTTCATGAGTTTGAACCTTGCCAAGCCTTTTCGGTTTGGAGCTTTGTCTCTGTGTATCTGCTCAGGTGTCCTCCCACATCAAAAGCCTTGCATACTGGGTTAATTATCAGGTTATTACATTTATTAAAATGATCAGTTTATAAAGTCTTAAGCTGTCTGGAGAACTGCCTAAAGCTCATTACAACAACGTATGCAGAAGAGCACCTCTGAATACACAGTACATCAAACCTTGTAACAGATGGACTACAGCGGCAGAAGACCACGTCTTCCCTTGTCAGCTAAGAAGTGGACTCTGAGGCTATACACCAAAAGGCTCTGTACAACATAAGATTGTTGCCTGATCTGATGAGTCTGATGTTGTAAGCAAAGAATTGCTTACAACAATTCTTTCACACAAAGAGTTGAGTGAAAACAGCATGAAAGAATGGATCAATCCTGTTCAATCAACGGGTCAGGACTAAATACACACACCTTTGACAGCAACCGCAAGGCATGGACAGGACAATAATGAGAGAGGAAAAAAAGTAAAAAGGGCGAAAAAGCTCACATTAAAAAGAAAGTAGGAAGTAAACTCATAGAAAGCACACGAAAAAGGAAAATACTCAAAATGCTACTAAAAACCAGGGTTACAACAGTATAGATCATAGGTGTCAAACTCTGGCCTGCGGGCCAAATTTGGCCCGCAGCGTAATTACATTTGGCCCGCAAAGCCAAACCAAATGACTATTAGAGCTGGCCTACTGGTATTATACAGCTAACATATATATATAGTTTAGTATTAAGCTTTGCTTGTTCCATATTCAGTTTTTCAGCAAAACGTGTTTGAGTCCATAAGAAAAAATTCATTCTTATATCTGGAGCAATAAATATATTTCAATAAATATTAATGTTAGCCCACGACTTTGTTCCAGATTTGAATTTTGGCCCACTGTGTACTTGAGTTTGACACCCCTGGTATAGATGATGACATGTGGGATGTTTCGGTGTCTTCAGGGATTCCCAGACTCATTGGGACGGCAATGACATTTATTGCAGGATCTCTTGCTCTTCAGGTCACTGAAAACAGTTCTTTATCTCGTTTTTACTAGCTCAATATTTGGGCCCATTCCCAAGATACACTGTGAATTTAGGATGATTAGATGCCTCCCTGATGCTACCGCTTAAGAACTGAAACATCTCAAGCACTTTTAGTACTAGGAGAACCAACCCCGAATGAGTCAGTTGTGCTCTATACAGCCTTTATGATTTATGACATACTGGAAAACTAATAACCTTCCCTTCTCTCTACTGACCTCACTGTCTAGTCCTGATGAGCCAAGATATCACCTTCTTATCCCATCTGGGCTTCTTGTCTCTATCAGGCAAAAAAGTATTTATCATCCTCTGGCCTTCCATGGTGCTTCTGCTGCTAATTTGGGCCTCGAACTGAGGCTATTTGATCCTGACAGAAATTTAGTATGCAAAATTCATGTGCTGTTCTGCCATGGAAACAGTAAGGTGGAGACCTCCATTTCATAGTCAAAAATAGACTTTCTTTGTCATTTAGTCTCCATCTATTCACATCCACTTTCCAGGTAGTTCATCTGTCCACCCACTCTGATTAAGACGTCTGCTGGATGCGGCGCAGCAGAGGTATCGCCTTGTCAAGTGTGAGGGTGACAGACAAAAAACTCTGGTTATTTGTGGGTGACAGAACTTTTTTATAAGCGTTCCAAGCTGAGGGGATGGGGAGGCTTAATGCATAGTGCTTTGTAGATAATTAGGTGCGCAGCAGGAACACTGGTCAGTTCACTGCTTTCCACAGGTTCACAACGCCGCTCCTCAGGTGAGTCGGGTGGAGCAAAGATAGTTTCCAGAGGGTAAACCATACAACATTGACAAAATTATTAGCAAGCACTCAACAGAACAAAACACTGTGATACGACATTTGGCCAGGCAATGTTAAACAAAATGTTAATACAATGCAATTTAATGCATTTTTTATGGGTAAATGAATGGAAGAATGATAGAAAGCTATTAGGGACATAATGGCTTCCAGTGACCCAGATAAGTGGCAGAAAATTTATGGATGGATGGTTTAACCAATAAAAATAATATTCAGTGTATTTTAATTAACTTGTGTTTTTTGCTGAATTTGACACTTTGCCCTTATGAGATAAAATGCTTTTAAGCTAAAGTGGCTGCAGCCACAGATGTTTTTGCGGTGTGTCAATAAATATGAAATTGAGATGAGTCAGTGAATAAATGATAAACAGTTCAGTGTTTCTACAAATTTCTAGGTTCTGCAGATACCCTAATCAGCTTCAATACAAAAAAAAACTCCAATTGAATGATCTGAGAATTAGATTTGACACTGTCAAGTTCATATTCAGGTTGATTATAAGGTATATATTGCCCAAAATTATGAAAATCAAGTGGTATCTAATGCTGTCTGTCTGTAAAGGTTCTCAGTCATCCAGGTCATCGTAGTCTATGGAGCTTGGAAAGAAAAGCGAAGTCCAGAAGCTTTTCTTTCCAAGCTCCTTAGACTATCTAATGCTGTCTGTCACACTGGGGAAAACAGTGGTTAGAGATGTCAATGTGACCAGTCACAGCCGGCTGCCATCTTCAAAGTGACTTTTGTGCAACAATTGTCATATTGTCATAAAACAGCAATAAGATGAAGTCAGTCTGCTATTGGGTTGCTATCAGTCTGTGATCAATAGATCCAGTCCGTGTACAGACACAGAAATGAAGATAATTTCAGAAACTTCTTCTGAAATAGTGAGTAGTTGCTGCTAAATGACAACTTAACTGCTAAATGACAGCTTGGCAATCTTTTATAAATGAATGTAACCAGTTGTCAGTCAGATGAGTCGAGTCCCTGATTGCAAAGAGACACATCCCACAAGAGCAAGGATAGAACTTGAAGAGTATTCGTGATTCTGATTCCATTATCACTTATCAGGTTGATTCATTATTGATTTTCTTATCAATTGTCATTGGGTTCTCATTGGCTCTGCTTTGAGAGTCACCACCATCACTAAGCAGCATATCAAAGACATTACATTCATGGAAATGAATTGCATGCTGTGTGGTCAAATGTTTGTGCATGTTGGAGGTATTTCCCGTGTTTGTTGTGATCAGTGTTGGGGTCCTTGCTCAAAAAAAGTAATGCATTACACTTTACTTGCTACTCTTCTTTAAAATAATGCAGTGCCTTCCTTGTTCATTCGCTTAGATGAAGCAGAAGTAATTTGTCACACAGCTGATTATGTTACTCTCTTGTTTCTCTGTAAAATGACTTGAAACACATTGTCTCATAATTATCAGTTAACAATATAAACATGAGGCCACAGCCCCACACACCAACACAAATTCTGTTGTTATGATGACGAGGACACACATATACACAAAGTAAAAATGAAAACCTGCCCACGGAGACTTTAAAGTGATCGCCACAGTGATTCTACTTTAGAAACACGAATAGATATAAACAGAGGCTGCAGCCTGAATGCTTATCAGTTTGTTACCTATTGAAGTTCAGGGTCTGGCTGCTGGGCCGGGGTCAGCATGCACTCTGTTCTAACATTACTGTGGGTCCTTGGCTAGCTTTACGTTAGCATGCTCTTCGTGCTTATGCTTGCAAAGAGCCAATGTACTCTTAGCAGCACATTGCAGTTGTTTCTGTTCGGGATGCAGTACACACTTCACCACAGTGCTTTTGTCCTTTTGTGTAATAGAAATAAAAGTAATATCCATATCCACACTGTAGGCTGCACCACTATTTTCCTCTTCCGGCACACAAACTAAAATCAGCAGATGGTGGTGCAAGTGCAAAGGGAACTGATAAGGGGAATGGATAAGCAGTCAGACTAACAATTCCAAGGAATTGAACTACTGGGATCCGGTTCTGGTAGACAACCAGTTCCCTACAGATGAGTTGTTCTCATCAGTGCAGATCAGATGATTGCGACATGTTAGCAATCTGGCTGCATTTATAAATGAGACGACAATTATTTGCAAACCTTTACCAATCTGTCTGAAAGTAACTCTAAGTGTGAGTTAGAGGCAGGTTGTCTCCCCACCAGGTGACCTGTGCAAACACCTTGCAATCTGAATTCATCCAGGTGGTCACTGCGATTGCTTGCAAATAGCTGCAGAATTTGAAAAGATTCACTGCTACGAATGGGCAACTGCCAGATTGTCATAAATGCAAGGAGGCTGCTGGTCATTTTTTACTCTAGTGTGACTGAGGAGTAATTACAGGGAACACCTTTCTTTCTTTCTTTTTTTAAATAACTTGATTTGATTGATATTTTTTGTTGTATTTGTACATTATTTTTGTGTTATTTTATTACTTCTGCTTTGGTCTATAGAACTGATTTTCACTTCATAGCACTAAATAAGTAGTTCAGTTTGCCAAGGCTTCAAGTTAGGAGTGAAAATCTTTAAAGTTCAACAAAGGGAACTATATTTACGTAGCTGTCATCACCTGCACTAATTCAGTTCTCTGAACTGGACCACTCAACCTTGTTGGTACCATTTGAGCCATTTGAAGCATTTAAACTAATTAAAATGATAACTAATATTATGGCTTGCTTTGTGATACAGGCTGCCCCTTCTTCTATCTATCATCTGTCACTTAGCACTAATTAATATTTATGTGTGCCTGTGTGATATCATTTACCAAGTTTTCTAACATTAACTGATAACTTAGCACTGCTCCCAAATATGGAAACTTCTGGCTCTAAAGATCTGGCAGGGATCTAAAACCAACCGAAGAGAAAAACAATCGAAGAGAAAAACACACACTGTCACAAACACAAACTGGCTACAACCATCCTTTATATACAGTCTACAGTTTAAAACATTTTTCCAGGCTGCAGGAAACTGCCACATGTAACCATCAGACTCAGCCTTCTAAAAGCTAAGAGATTTTTTGCTTGCACCCCTTTTTATGTATATCAGTGTAAAAACACTTGGTTAATAGATGGAATATGCATGTAAAGAAACTGCAAACAACCTTTCATATAACGTTGATGAAGGCAAGAGAATGGGGTAGAATGGAGATGATGTGTGACTTTGTTCATTTTAATTAGTTAGGTTTAGTTTTTTTAACAAAGAAAAATTGTCATTTTGGCTCACAAGGTAGAATCTGATCTCTTATAACCTTGTCCCTTCACTCAAGGTTTAAATTTGGAAACTCCAAAAGTTAAAGGCTTTCTTGTGACAACACAAGCTACTGATTTGGTCTCTGCTGCTTTTTCTTTCTCCATCTGTCTAGAAATGTGCTGGCATTAGCACAGCACCAAACGATGGGAACGGTGCTAAATAACATGCGATATGATGAGGAAGGACAAAGGAAGTCTGCCTGTACAAAGGCAACACAAAGTTCAATGGATTTTCCATCTTCTTACACTTTTTTTTAATCATTTTCTTTCTCGATGCCATTGACTGTTCAAAAGCCTCCACACACACCCCTTCTCTTCCTCTTCCCTTTGACTGGACTCACTGTGTGTGCATTAATACAAAGTGACAGAACAGCAGAGCCCAAAGAGGAGTGTGTGTGCTGTTGTTTGTGTGTGTGTGTGTGTGTGTGTGTGTGTGTGTGTGTGTGTGTGTGTGTGTGTGTGTGTGTGTGTACATCACTGTAAATGTGTG
>NW_024582460.1:1765741-1816938 GCF_018398535.1 Haplochromis burtoni
TGTAAATGTGTGGCTTGGCATATCACAGGGATATGAGTCACCCCTCTCTCTTCCTGTATGCTGCTCATCTGTTTTAATAGGTGGCCTTCACCCATACAGACAACATACTTGCAGGGGGAAAAAAAACACCTACTTGAGGCTCTGGTTTCCTTTTGCGATTTGGTTGTGTATTTTCCTTAAAGTGCCCAGGGATGAACCACAAAGAGCCGCACTTAAAACTACCACAGGGGGGCAAAAATATCAAAGAGAAAGCCACAGGCAGTCTGTACAACAAGGCGGGGTAGACAACCACTGAGGCATTACTGAATTCACAGTAATGAATTCACAACATGTCACAGTCATTTACAAGAAATGGAACAGGATATTACAAAATTTAAGTAAAGAAAGTAAATGCACTGTGATGCACTGTTTGCTTTCTGTCAGAACCATTACGTTGGGGTTTTTTTTTTTGTTTTTTTTTAAAAAACTGAGCTACAGCAGCTCGACTGTTGAATCAGACCACACAGGCCAGCCTTCACTCCCCGCCTGCATCAGTAAGCCTCGGTCGCCCATCACCCTGTTGTTGGTTCATCACTGTTGCTTCCTTGGACCACTTTTGAAGACAACATGTTAACTTATTCCCGAAAATGACATGTTGATATAACTACCGGCTCATCGATCACACAGCGAGACAGACTTTTTTTTTCCTCTAATGGGAAGCAAAATTTACAAAATTAACATCATGTTGTATTCAGTAAGACGTAAAACTAATATCTGAGACCATAAAATCATCATGAAAGTGTTTTCTGATGTCACAAACAAGGAAGATGAAGGACTGTTTTCCACAGACTTCTTAACAATCCTGTGTATTCTTCAACCCCCTCTTTGGCTGCTGGGAAGAATGTAGGTTTAAGGCAGTTTATTCCAACGAAACACACAAACTACCAGTCATTTTGTTGTTTAAAATCCTGTAAAATGACGCTGCTTCAAGGGTTTATGACTCAATTTCCAAACAATATCTTCATAATGAAAATAAAATAAAGCCTGAAAATGCTGCACTGATTTCTGTCTCAGGCTAAAGGCACTCGGCTATAATTAAAGCCACATCCACCACATTATAATCTGCAGGCCACACTGAATGTCACTGGTTGCAGTAACCCACAAACTGTCGTGATCCGTGGTTCATCTGCAGAATATAAACAGTGTGAGAAACATTTTTGTACACGCTTTACTTTATGAGCTCACAACGCAGCCACATTACACGATATTTTGAGCTACTTCTGCTTCATGTCAGCTCCTCTTTTGGTACAATGCAACGGGTATCACTGGCACCGTCACTGACATGTGGGTGATGAATGAAACAAGTTCAGACAAGGCATGTATGGGTTGTCAGAAAGCATCGTCCACAACAACAATCATCACAAAGTAAGCTACATCTGGAATTCATACCATAAACTAAAGCTGGGCAGAAAGGAAGCTTTTTTTAAACTAAAAAAATTCGTGACAATCTAAACTGCTATTGGAAATTTTTTTATTTTTTTTGTACTATACTTTTTTATGAAACACAGCGAGTTGCACCAGATATACGACTCTGTGAATGCTTTTTACCCATTTAAATTTTTTTTCCTTCCTGTTTTCAATTAAGTAAAACAAAAAAACATTGCCTCCTCCCAGAAAATTAAAAAAGAAAGATACATTTACCTATAAATATTCTCCAATGCCAACTAATATGCCAGGCCAATAAACAGGAGACACACACACACACACACACACAAATCCAACATGGCAAAATGAGAACACACTCAGGGTCAACATCGAGCTCAGTCTGATGTGTGCAGTGGTACTTCTGGCTTCATGACTTTCACCTCTGCCAGGCGTCAGCCAATGAAATCACATTACAGAAATTACCTGATTAGGGTGGTGGCTACTTGTCCAGCAGAGCTGTGCAATACCGTAAATATTTGGTATGATCCAATACTAAGTAAATACAGGGCCAGTATTGCTAGTAGCAATATTGATGTTGATACGTTCAACTTATAAAGGCAGCTTAGGTAGGGGAGAACAGTGTGTCATGACTTATGAGATGAATCATCAATTTGCAAATTCATTTTAATGATCACCAAAACACTGTTTTTTTTACTTTCCACAATAATTAGTTGACACAACAAAACACCTTTTCATGTATTTTGAAACTGTTTTTTTTTTTGGAAGATTGTGCAATCTAAATGTGCCGGTCTCTAAAGACTCTGGGTCATCTTCTGTTGTTTAAATGTGCTATAGGCTATAAATAAAATAGACCTGACAGTCAACCCAACAAGGTTCAAACATTTTTCATAGTGCATGTTAGGACATTTTTTTAATTTTCAAAAAAACGAATTAATTTAACACAATTCAGTGGGCTACATACTGAACTGAATCAAAGCATTGATCCAATCATGCTAGTGTCTAGTATCCAATACCAATATCAGCACTGGTATCAAAACTGTTGATAGTTGGATCGATCGAGCCATCTCTACTTTCCAGTCTGGCAGTGAAATGAAGGGCAAGTGGAGCACTGACGCTAGTTAATACTCTTTTGTACATTAATGACGTTAATAAAAGGCAGCTAACTTGGTTCATGCTAACTGCTAACTAAAGCCCTGTTAGCTTGCCCTGGGAATGTTGTTTAAATGATGATTATGCTAGCATAAGATACCCTCCAAACTGCAGGCATAACCATCTTCACTGAAGCAACATATGTGAGTCCTGCCTAAAAATTCAACTATTTTTATGAGCGTGCTATGAGTGCCGTCAGCAATAAGACTGCTATAATTTGTATAAGAAACAACTTTCAGAGTGTAAAAAACACTGTCTGTAGCCACAGATGCTAATGTGCAAGATTAAGCTTTGAATGCACAACTCTTGCATGTGTGTTAAATGTCTCAGTGACACAGGCCCAGAAACCAGCTGGTGTACAGACAGTGTTTTTTAAACTCTGAAAGTTGTTTCTTATACAAACTGGATCAATTTGAAATTTGAAATCAATCACACTTGCTTTTGATTGCTTTGGTCACTAGCAGATTGTTGTGGTTGCATGTAATTATCATGGAAAACACCTTGCCTCAGCACTGCAACCAACACGTTTCAAATGAAACAGTTTTTACTTTAAAGACAAATGGTCTCTATTTCTTGTTTGAGTCACACTTTTCACAGTTTCCCTACCACTGAGAGAATAGTTAGTGTTTGCAGTCAAGTCAGTGCCTTCCGTGCTGAAGAAAACTGTGACAATCTAATAATCACAAGACACTTTTTGGTGCAAAACCATATACCGCTTTTCCTTTTATTTTGCCTTTATGCATCGCTCAGGTGAAGTGTTTATATGCCAGTGTACTCCACAATCAATCATTAATTTTCTTTCTATAGTCCTGTAAGCTGCTGGATCCCAAGCTACAGCTGCATTTTTATCAAATAACTACCCATATAAATGTTAGGGAAATCTGTTTGTTTTGTGTGTCTGAAAGAAAAAAAATATTGGCTCATGTACTGGACTTTTTTAAAATCACCAAATACAGATATGAGTATCAATTTCGAAATAAAAAGTTCTATATGTTGGGCTCGAATCATGAGTAACAACTTAGATCTGTGTCCGTCGCCTTCTTTGGCTCAAGATTTCGCTCCCGGCACAATAACCAGCTTGTCTGAGGTGAATGGACCGAACCACGTGCCAGCAGAGGAAGAGTGAAAGGTTTTGTGCACTGGGTGGAAGGCAGCAAGGCGGTGGAAGCACTCCTCTGCATTTAAAGCTCTTCCACTTCCTCCCTGTGCTTTTGTATTCTACCCAGGTAGGTTCAGCAGTCTGCTTCTCAAGGCCTCTTTAATGTATGCAGATAGCAGCGTTTATGTATGTGTGTGAGACAGAAGCAGAGAGAATAAGAGCAACAAAAGGGTATTACTCAGATAGAGGGGAGGTGGTTTATTTGTGCACTGTTCTTACTATATTCAATGGACAACAGCCAACTCTGGTTCTTTCTCACCGTGCCAGTCTTTATGGTGCCATAATAGAAAGGCTTCATCCTCCTAGCCTGTCCTCTTGTCAGATCCTTCCTGCTCCTGCACCCCCTCGCATTTAAGCCCTCTCTGTCTCAGCCGTTCATTCAGATCTGTATTAGAACTCCATCTCTCTGCTTGAAAGACAGTATGGTAATGCTCTGGTCTTGGTCTTTGTGAGAAATACTAAGCTCTCACTGAGTTGACCTGGATTTCAATTGCTGAAGAAAGGTGATGCTGAACAGAATCTCGACTGGCCCGAGGCAACGGAAACCACAAGAAAAACTAAAATTTGAAATTGATCAGATCAGTCCATGGTTACCTCATTTATTACGAATGACTAGTATTACGACTTTAAAGCTGGTAAAGACATTGAGACAATTAGCGGTTTAAGATGTGTAAGAAGAAGAAAGGAGAATATTTGATTGAAATTCATCAGGCAGACACAAACACAGCTCCATTCGGTGCTTAGGTTGCTAGTGTAAGAAGACAAATGTTTGCCAACACATTAGCCATTACAACATCCAAAGGCGATAATTCATCACAGCTGTTTGCCTGCCAAATTGGTTTGGAGTTCCATGATTTCTTATGTCCACAAAGATTGATACAGCTTTCGTTTCCCTACCCGAGAAAGCAACTAAACAGATGATTTGTCACTACCTCCAAGTGTTTTCCAGTCTAGCACAGCTTCAGTATTTGCAGAATCACACCGTTTGTCATTAGATTGTAAAAATCCTTTTCAAGCACCTGCGTCAGAAAATTCATATTCATATGAATGTGTTATGACCTGCTATGGTGAAGTTTGATTAGGCTTGGGCACAAATAATATGATCAGGGTTAGGAAGCACTGAAACAAAACACAGCTTAGTTTGAGCAGAAAAATGATATAAAGGTTTGGAACAACAGCTGTTAAGATTATAACTCGTGAGCCCTTAAAGTGATACATCAGTTCAATGATCTTATCACATATGAACCAAAATGGAATGCATATATTCTAAGAAAATATGCACAGAATAAGGGAAGATCATGCTTTCTCTAAATGTATAAAAGAGAGGTAACTGAGTAATCAGATTACTCACAACAAGTCACTATAAATGCCATCAACCTGCATGTATGAACAGATGCAAGAAACAGTGGAAACCAATAATCACTGTTTTCTGAAAGCTTCTTTGCAACGCCCCTTGAACCCAGCTTCTCCATTTTGTGCTATTCATAGCATACCTAACTTACTCTCATAATGTATTGTCCTCTGTTCTGTAAAGATAAAGGGCATCTCTTTTCCCATAGACATGGGTGCTGATGCCGAGCCACTTCTGTCTTGGTGTCTTTTGAGAACCAGCCTATTTAAACAGCTTCACGCAGTAAAAGGTCAGGCAGTTTTTGTGGTGCAAAAGAAAAACTAAACACACCGTGTCAGTGGAAAATGCCACTCATATGACATATAACTGTTTGTTTCTAACTTTAAAGCTACTGATGTAGAAAGTTCAGGAAGACTTCAGAATACATGTTTTGTGGTTTAAAGTGGTCAAAATATTTTCCCAAAACTGCCTTTGATTCAAACAAAACCATATCAACAATGCCCTTAGGTACTACAAGGGACAGGACCTCATTAATGGGTTTTGCAGTGATGAGCATCTCAACCTGGATGTTTAATGGATGTGGCTGAAGAGGGTCAGGCTACAGAGAACAACAGCAAGCTGTCTGGCAGCAGCCACTGTGATAACCTCTTGTTTACTAATCCCGGTACTCACATAGCACAGCCTCCCACACATGCATGTGGACCAGACAGGCATGCACGTGAAAGCAAACACACACACACACACACACACACGCAGACGTGTGTGTGTACTCTGAAGTTGGCTTGAATATTTGTCACACGTGCATGGTGGCACACATCAAAGAAAATGAGTGGGTTAGATTTATGCAAAACACACAGCAGCCTAAACACAAAAACATGAAGTAAAATTGGGGGGGAATCAAATGAGTAAGTGGGCAGATGGTTTCAGTGGTGACAGGAAAAGAAAATGAGATTAAACCAAAGTAATGGGGGAAGAGACAATGAAAAGGGGGAAGAGCATATGGAATTTTCCAGCAGAACGGGTGAAGAAAAATTGTGCTCTCCCGACATAGCTGGCAGTGCTCGCTGGATTCTTGATGATGCCACGCCAGTCTCATGCAGCTGCAGCCTGCCCAACTCTGTTTTCAGCTAACAGCCAGGAGCAGCACTGTTAGCAAGACATGGCAGCCCCCCTCCTCCTTCACATTCAAGCCATGGCCCAATAGAAGGCTCCAGGATATATTTAAAACAGAAAAATAGTGTTATTTATAAAGTTGGAGAGTCAGTTAATCTGGCTCAGAGGAGGTGCTGCTTTTAATAGGAAACAAAATGGAGAGGAAGATGGTTGAGGGCAGAGAGAGGGCAGCTGTGAGAGATTATGAGTAGGTGGGTCTGAACAGCATGAGTCATAAAGGTCTAAGCAGGCTAAAAGGGGGCACATTACAGGGCGAGTTTTTGAGTAATTCCTGATCTCATTAAGATTTATTATGTAAGTCTGGCTTCTTCGCATACATTTCTCACATGTGCTGCAGGCAAAAACCAGATGTTACTGTACACCTTTGGATGAAAGCTGTGCTTCCTACTAAGAGCTCCATGTTTGATAAGATCATTCAGGCAAAGCAGAACAACAACTGGGCAGGAGGGTAATTTTCCACAGTTCTTTCCTCCAAAATGGAAAATATAGGGTTGAATCTAGAGCCTAGTCTACCAGGCTATACCAGGCACACAATGTGACTGGGATTTGTCACATCGGCAAATTCTGGGGGAGGGTCGACCACAGGCAATCCGCATGCAACATCCCATTGTATATATATATAGAGAGAGATACTTAAAAAAACGACCGATTATAAATGTTAGGTTTAACATCAGTGGAGACCTGCACATTCCTTGCATTTGGCATTGGTGGCATTTCAGCACCGAGGGGCAGTGGACAGCTCCGCACTGATGTGTCATTAAAGCAGCCTCTCTCATGGGGGAGCACAAGGCAGAAAGTGTCGAGAGAAGGAGCGCATATCTGCCCGTATACTCGCATCGACATGCTGCTAATCAAGCTTTCGTTGCGGCGTTATCATCGTGACCATGGCAACAAGGGAAACAACTTATCTCGCCCGTTTTCTCTCCAGACAAACTGAGCTTGAGCATCCGCGCTTAGCACAGCACGGCGGACTATCCATTCCTTCACCCTTCACCAGAAGCGTGAACAACAATAGCATTTTAAGCGAGCAGCCGAAGTTCGCACAGCAGCTCACCGCAGCGGACAATCGAGGCGGAGTCCGGCAGGAGAGGCGGCGAGCAATCTTTCTACAGGGCTAATTGTTATCTCCTGCTATACAGTACATCGCCCATGCTTAGGTGGGGAATTCTCCCCATTTCCCGGTGCATGAGTCACAGTGTGGTTACCGGCCACCCAGTGTGAAAGCCGAGCACTGTGGGTGCCGCGAAGGCTGCACAATGAAAGCCCAAAGTCATGCTGCTGCAGCGTGGGAACTGTCACTGGGCGATGAAGCAGTTTCTCTCACAGTGAGAACAGATTCACTACACTACACTATCCCTCCCCCGTGGGAGGAGACGACACGAATACACCCGGACACGAAGCGTAGAGGATCCGCGGCTCTGGCGAGCAGCCCTACCTGTCTCCAGGTGGAGAGAGATCCTCGCCTCGTTGATGTAAGGCGTGTCGCTCTTGGAGCGGACCCTCCGGATCGGTCTGCGGTCTACCTCCTCTTCCGGGGCCGCCGCCATGTTCCGCCAGCCGGGCAGCGTCCACTGGCGACCGGCGCGACTGCGAGAGATTCGGCGCCGCAGCAGCCACTCGTGCACCCGCGCGGGCAGGCGGTGTAGGAGGGGGGGCTATTGTAACGGTGCTGGAGGAGAGAGAGGAACAGAGAGGGGGAGAGAGGAACAGAGAGGGGGAGAGAGAGAGGGAGAGAGAGATTGGATCCTTGATGAGCTACTGTTCCAGTAAGTGAGCGCCACCTGCTCAAGTTCCGACTCCACCTTGGCCAATGAAAAGCAATAGACTGCACTGTCCTCAAACACATAATTTTAACGGTCACATGTTGTCTGGAGTTATCGACTCTTACAATAAAAGACGAGAAATTCAACAACAAAAACGTTGGTCACAGATTGCAAATGACATTCCCATAATAGAAAAATCCATTGTTACGATCCTCGTGTGTGTCTCATTGATGTGTCATCAATTATAAAGTGCTGAGAAATGTTTGGATACTGCTATGACCAATTATGGAACCACTCTTTATGCTAGAGCCTTATTACAAGGCAGTGCTGGCCCAGTAATATAATATGAAAATGACTGGTGACTTGTCCAAGGTGTACCCTGGGCAGGTGGATGGAAAGAAGCATACAGCAGACCTTATGCACGTTTGACAAGTTGAACAGGCTGCTGTCATGCTGACGAAGCCAGGCTTTTTCGAATGACCAATTTTAATAGAAAAATAATTGTCAATGATGTAGAAAAACAAAACCACCTGGTTTCAGAATTTCAAATAGAATTTGCAATATATGTACATATACCCCATTTTTAATAAAATACAGAAATTGAAAATAATAAATAATTATAAATAAATACATAAAGAATAATTCAACATAATTGATCTAAATTTTAAAAAGGATATTAATAAGGCACTTTAATTAAAATAAAATAAAAAGGCTGTTTGTATATTTTTTTGCTTTTTGTAAACTGTAAATGAATCAAGTTTGGGCAAAACAAGACATTTGAAGATGCTAATATATAGTTTGGGAACCAGATTTAACTACACTTGATAAATTCTTGATTCATAGATCAGTTGCCCTGGTAAATAAATGCTACCCAATTGATAAATAAAAGAAATATATTTTTGCAGTTCTAAATAATGAAATATTAAATAATGGCTGCTATGTTTTATAGGCTAAAGAAGTCAAATTTCAAATAGATCATTACATAAAGAAAATGACTTACAGAGCTGGCTTTTTTAAACATATGAACACGTTTGTTAAAAAAAAAGTAAATGTGCTGCATTTGCATTAAAAGCAAAAACAAAATAAATAAAATCTTTACATCAGCTTGGATTATGGGATGCATGGACTGTATATGACCAATATATCATTATCCAATAAACCAGTCTTTTAACTCTACAAAATACAGTAGTAGTACAATGGAGAGAGACTTCAGCAGCAGGGATTTAACTAATCTGCTTTGCCTCTTTTTATTTGTGTTATGAACAGTGTTGGTCAAGTTACTTGAGGAAAGTAATCAGTAACTAATTACTGATTACTTCCCCCAAAAAGTAATCCCGTTACTTTACTGATTACTTATTTTCAAAAGTAATTAATTACTTAGTTACTTTTTAAAAACATGATTTACAACCTGAAGAGCTGATAAAGCGATAGATCTTTCAGCCCAATTCTACTTTTTCTGCATAATCCATCATACAAAATGTAATCAAATGGAAAAGTCTCTTTTTTTTAACTTGTTTTATCAGTTTTAATCTTTTAACTTTATGCATCAAGCAAAAATTTAATTATATGCAACATTCTCTGACTTGAATAAATTAGTTTAACATTTAAACCTATTTTCTGCACATTCCAGCACATAAAATTAAATATTTTTTGTGTTTACACTCACTCTTTCAAATAGATGCAAGTAAAACACAGCAGAAAATAAATAAAGTCAAAGACTCAGCGGTCCTGTTGCTCTATTTTCACCTGTAAAGCAGGATTGGGCAGGCGGAGGTTTACCCTGGTGCAGGTGTGCCGCGGTCAGTTTAAGAATCCGCGAGTTTCTCTGTGAGTTTCCCATTACGTTGTTGGGCTTGCTCGGAAGTTTAGGGTTTTTTTTCGTTGTAAAAAGTTTTCTTCCCACGCACGATGGACGCTAATGTTTTTGTCACTTTTTATGGAATCAAACTCAAAGTAAGGTCAGTACTTCCACGCTTTAAACGCTGCACGCTCATACTCTCTCCCACAATCGATATGTGATCCATTGTTGATCTGCACACAGCTGTTGTCACTAACAGCGCACTCGCTTACATCACTGTCGTGAGACATTCTCGCAAAAAAATCACGGTTTTAGTAACGCAGTAACGCACCGTTCCTACGGGAAAGTAACGGTAATCTAATTACCGATTTTGCAATAGTAATCCCTTACTTTACTTGTTACTTGAAAAAAGTAATCAGATTACAGTAACGTGTTACAAGTAACGCGTTACTGCCCATCTCTGGTTATGAATGATATTAATTGACTGCTATAACACTGCAGTTCCATCCATCCATCCATAATCACACAGGATTCATAATGTTAACTATTATTGTATATCACTGCTTTGGTATTCTGCTTAATATTCTTATAATTCTACTAATTCATTGGTGACCTCTAGTGGAGATGACTGTAAACAGATTCACTGAGTTCACAATCACTATACCAACAATAAGGTGTTTAAATGTAGTTCTTTTAAAGCACAAACTGAGTACAACTTAGTCCACTCTTTTTTAGGGCCATACTGATGTGTGGATAACAGTTGACAGGGCCTACAGTATGTGGTACTTATACATGCTACACAGTTTTTGAGGGACACACTCACCAGCCACTTTGTTAGATTCACCTGTTCAGTTGCTTGTTAATGCAAATATCTCTTTAGCCAATCACATGGCACTAACTAAATGCATTTAGACACATAGACAGGGTCAAGATGACTTGTTACAGTTCAGAATAGGGAAGAAATGTGATTGAATTGACTTTGAACACAGCATGATTGTTGGCACCAGGCAGGTCTGTTTGTTTCAGAAACTGCAGGTCTGCTGGGATTTTCCTGCATAAACATCTCTAGTGTTTACACAAAACAGTTTAAAAGAGAAAAAAACATCCAGAGAGCAGCAGTTCTCTAGGTTCAAATTCCTTCTTGATGCCAGAGGTCTGAACAGAATCAAATGTTTGATCATGTGGAGATTATAAACTGAAGTACAGCACCAGAGGTTACCCACAGTAAAACATCTCTTGAAGCCAAATACAAACAAACAAACAAAAATATTTGTTCAAATTGGTACACATTACACTTTTGTGTTTAGATTTCATCACATCTCATTGTAAGTGCATGAATGCATTAATATGGAGTTAGCCAGTAACATGTATAACAGTTTTCTCTTTTCTTGGAAGGCTTTCTACAGGATTTTGGAATGTGTCTGTGGGAATTTTTGCCCATTTATCCAGAAAAACATTTGTGAGATGAAACTCTGAGGCTGGTTCCCAGGGGCCGTTCCAGGTCATCCCAAAGGTGTTTGATGGTGTTGAAGCTGAGATTCTGTGCGGGCCAGTCAACTTCCACCACATTAAACCCATCCTTTATGCACCTTGCTTTGTGCACTGGGGCACAGTCAGCTTTATCCCTGAAAAATAGGAAGCATGGAATTATACAAAATGTCTTGGTCAGACAAGAGATTTCCCTCACTGCAAATAAGGGCCGGAGACTACTCTAGAAATAATCATATAACTTTATTAAATGATTAGGCAGTGTAGCTGAATACCTTTGTCCAGTGTGTGAACACCCGTTCAATGCAAAAACAAGTGTAGTACAAATGCTCCCTCTGCTGGACAAGTGGATTAAATGGGTTGCTGTTAACCTCGCTGAGTTCCCTGACAGGTTCATGTCCTCACAGCGAAGCCAATCCAGTGCAGTTGCTGAGCCGAAGTAGAGGAAAAGACGCCTTCCCACTTCCTTAAAGCCCCAGCTAATTGTCCAAGCTCCGGTCTGCCAGGTAGTTAGTGTTGCGAAACCGTGTGTCTGACAGACAAACTCAGTTCATCGATGAACACAGACAAAGACATGCTATGCTGGCCTCACAAGCTAATGTTATGCTAGCTGTTGTTTCCTTGGTTACCAGCGCTAGCTTCTATGTCGTTAGCTTAGCCACCTAGCATACATGGTCAGCTATCAGTCTGTGCTTGAGTACACACCTTGATCGGTTAGTTAGGATAAACAATACCGTATCATTTGTTTCGCAACCTAAGTAAGTAGTATTGTGAATAATGAGCAGTGTTAAGGAAGCAGGAGGTGCATGTTTGTGTTGTGATAAATATGACCTTTGACTTAAGCAAAGCTACAATGACCTTTCAGCTAACAAAAGTGACAGCAGTGAAAAATGGTTCAGATACAACTAATGCTCAACCAATAAAAACGAGACAGTATAACACCACAGACGACAAACTTTTTAGTTTGCATGGGCAGTTTAAACATATTCATAATGCATGTGTATTTTATACAGTTTCCAGTGACTAAAAACAAGTAAATTTCTTAGTTTATTATTATAGGTAAAATAACATTAAATACATGGTTTCTTCTAAATATGTGGATTTTCGGATATCATTTCTTAGCGCTCATATCTTATGCCAATGTCACACTTTTTTTAGTAGCACAGATAATTCTACCTTAAAATGCAGTGATAGTGTCCATAAAGGAAAATGTTCCTGTTAACGTAACATCATTTATATTTGGCCATAATTACTTCCATGGTAACAGCACGTCTGCACCAAAAATACTGCGCATGTTTCTTGAAGTGACATCACTAAGAGTAAATAGTGTGGTATGAGGAAAAAGTACACAGATGGTGGTGAGTTTACACTTTGCCTTACAGCATTTTTCTTTTTTGCTAAATCTTCCTTCTGTAATCTACTCTGTTTAGCGTGATGGTCAAATAACACAGGGAAAATGTTTTTCAATTATACGGTTACTGTGGTTGTGTGGTAGATCGAGTGATTACAGTGAACAGAACAAATGTGTTCATAGCTAAGAGCTTTGTATGAGTATGAGCTTTGTAAGACTTGACACATGTATGCTATGAAATACAAATTTCTGTGTTTGTCTTTGATGATAAATAGTACAATTTTAATCAAGATAGTCAATAGTTTCTATGGACTGACCCAGATAAAGCGTCACTTTAACAGTACCTTTGTTTCAAAGGCATTTCAGGATTGATCAATAAATCCATTAGACTGGAGCACAAAATAACGTCTGCTGCGCGAGACCAAACTTTCATATGTTTGTTTTAACAAACTCAATTTGTTAAACTTTGGCTTACTAGTTGAAGGAGTATCAGATATAAAGCCATAGAGTCAGCTATAAATAGTGACAGGGTCTTGTCTTTCTTCCCCAGTTGCAATAACCTAATGATTGTGCGCCAGTTTACCTGCAGAGCTGTTTTATTTGCTCACTTGAGAAAACCTGGGGGCAGACAAGCCATGGCTAGACCAAGCTCAGGTAAAATTGATTATTTACAGTCTCGGCCACAAATCTGTTAGCAACAACTGTCGTAGCATTTCACTGCCTCGCTGTGTTTATGTGCAGATCTGGCAGCATTCAGGGAGATTTTCTCCAAAGCCAAGAATATCGCCATCATCACTGGAGCAGGGGTGAGTGCGGAGAGCGGAGTTCCTACTTTCAGAGGAGCGGGAGGCTACTGGAGAAAATGGGAAGCACAGGTATGCACCTACAGCTGTTGGTCCAGTACAACCAGCTCTCATGCTTTGTTTTGAGTTTTTAAAAATATTTCAGAGAGAATCATAGGTCATGATAAAAATCTAATTGCACAATTCAAAACTGTTAGGAACTGGCTTCGCCTGAGGCCTTTGCCAGAAATCCCTCACGTGTTTGGGAGTTCTACCACTACCGGCGTGAGGTCATGCTCACAAAAGATCCCAATCCCGCTCACCTGGCCATCGCTGAGTGTGAGGAGCGTCTGAGCAAACAAGGGCGCAAGGTCACCGTCATCACGCAGAACATCGACGAGCTCCACCACCGAGCTGGATCCAAAAACATCCTGGAGATCCACGGTGAGCAAAGATGTCTGATGCGGGCAAACAAACTTTTCTGTATGATAATTGTTGGTTCATATTTTGTTTTTGTTTTTTTGTTGAAATACAGGAAGTCTGTTTAAAACACGTTGCATGACCTGTGGCCATGAAGCAGCCAACTACAAGAGCCCTATTTGCGCTGCCCTCGAGGGCAAAGGGTAAGAGCGTCATCCGGTGCGGTTTGGTATATTGGACTGTGTTTTCCCAACAGTGTGAAAATCTGTTATAAGAGATATCGATCGCAGTCATTTGCGCCCCAAATGCCAGAGAAAGCGGGCTGTTTCAGTCAGTCAAATGTCAGTGAGCTAAATAACGCCTGATGACACTGTGAAAAAGGAAAATATGTGACACAAATCAAATGTCACTTTAGAAGCCGCCGTGCCACTTACCTGACATTTAAAATGGACGATGTTGATAGCTGACAAATATTCCTGTGGTGAATTCAGTCTCAGCTGCAGAGTGGATGAAGTCACGCGCTGAAATTCAGAATGAATAGCAGAACCGATCATGTCATGTTGAAACGTATCTGTACTGACTGTGCTGTTAGCGATTCAGATTAATTTAATTTTCTTTCCTATTGCTACTGCTCAAGGTGTGGAGACATACTGGTGTGCTTTATTACAGCACTGCAAATGGTCAATGAAAAAAAACAACAACTAAAGAACTGAAAATATCATTTTGAGTTTAGATGTTTTTCTAGTCAAAAGTATGAAAATTGTTTTAAAAAATATTGTCAGAAATTCTTGAGCCATCCTTATTTCTTCACATTTTGTTTCCAAGGAGCCAGACTTTCTTGTAACTTTATAAACTGCTCTTGAGAAATACTTCTCTGGGCTTTCTGGAGGTCTTTCTGTCATTGTCAGTCCAGTTCATGTACTTGACCAATTTCAGAGGAATGTTTTGTTTGTTCAGCCACTTAACACTGACCTTTTAATCATTCGAGCATAAAAAAATGGCTAACTCAAGGGATGAACCTGTGTCGTGTCTACACATAAACAAGTTTAATTTGTATCTTTGGGCAATTTGTTGCTAGCAGCCTGCTGCAAAAACACATAATTTGTCCACTTTTCCGTAGTCGATTCTAAAGGAAATGCGAGCACAGTTTGACAAGGATAAAAGTTGTATTTTTACAGCAAAAAAATAAAAATCCCAAAAAGCTAATATCTGAAAACTTGAATCTAAATCAAATAAACAACAAATCCCACTAAGAATAAGAGGCTGTGGAATGCTTTCGTGCTCACAGAAACGCTCATAACAAGCAACCAGCTTTAAGCCAACATATTAGAACCACTCATCCAACGACATCAACGACACAGCCCTGCAATCACTTGGGTCACATGCATCCTAAAAAATAGACAAAGAATGGTCAAACAGATTCACATGGAAGAAGGGACAAGTGTGTGAGGTTGTTGAGTTTTACCAGGATTTCAATTACATATCAGTAAAAGCGTACTTTATGGTCCTGCGATTGTCTGTCTCTCTGCTTATACGTTTCTATTCGGACAAGGGGGAAGAGCAGTTTATGCTCGCCTCAAAAAGGTTCGCATGCAGCTCTCCAAGATCCTGATTCTTAGTCGTTGTAAGCAGCCAACTCAGAGGCAACTCCTCCAGAAAGGAAAAGTGACCTGTTCCATGATTGAAATCAATGATCTGATTAGAAGTAGGGGTGTAACAGATCATAGAACTCCTGCTTCTAATCAGATCATGGATTTTAATCATGGAGCAGGTCACTTTTTCTTATCATCAAAATATAACTTTGCTTTTGATAAAAAAAAAAAAATGAATTTAAGATAAGATAACTCTTTATCACCATTGCACAGTCATACCTTGTACAATAGTACAACGAAATTGGAAACTGTCCCACGTTGGCACTGGGCACAACTAAACACAACACCAAACAAATTTAAAGTGGATTTTACAGAAACCCTAAAGAGCTTTTGCTCCTGGTCTTCACTGAAATAACATAAACCAAAAACGATTTTGTGAAATGCAGTATAACCAAAGTAAGTTATGATACCTTTGTCTGCATTCTAAACAAGTAAAAAAAAGACCACTCACAACAAAGTACACAGCTCATAATGTCACTGTCCCCTGCTGTGGAGAACACCCTCTCACTATGAAGTGAGGGGCTAGGCACAGTGGGATAGCATCTTGCCATCATGGCAGTGTGACGGTATTAACACGTACTGCTTCTCCACCGTGCCAGTGCTGCTTTTGTAACATGCCACCTCCTCTTTGATAGTGTTGGCAGGTGTCTTGCCCGTGTCCTTCCCAGCTGACTCCTTGTGTGGAGGAGTTGTCTCTGAGTTGGCTGCTGTTGGTGTTGGTTTTGTGGCCCATATGTGACCTTGCAGATAAAATGACAGGCTATTAGACAATTATTGATTATGAAGCTATTTTTTTTTCTTAATTTATTATTTTTTAAGCACTTCCATGGCCACAGTCTCAGTGGTGCAATCACTGTAGGTCTTTGAGTCTTTAATGCAGTACATCTGTGAGGGCAGTGCTATACCTGAAAGTCAGTGTACCTGAGGCTCAGGTTCAGTTCAGTTTTATTTATATAATGCCAAATGGGGGTGTGGCTGTAGCTCAGGAGGTAGAGTAGACCATCTACTGATTGAAAGGTTGGTCGTTCAATGATGTCAAATATCCTTGGGCAAGATACTAACCCCAAATTGCTCTCCGATGCATCCATCAGAGTGTGAATGTGTGTGAACGTTATCTAGTAAGCACTAAAAGCATAGGAGAAAGTGCCTATGTGAATGGGTGTAAATGGATAATTGTGGGATATCTAGAAGAGTAGAATCAGTAAATAAGAATCAGTCCATTTACCATTTAAATAACAACAACAATCACCAAACGTACAATAACCATTGTCTCACTTGGCAACAGTGGGAAGGAAATAACTCCCTTTTAACAGGAAGAAACTTCTGGCAGAACCAGACTCAGTGAGGAGCAGGAATCTGCCCTGACTAGTTGGGGTGATGGGAGGAAGACAGGATAAAGACAGGTCGCCAAAGACAAATTATGAGTCACACAAAGCTACTTTAGCAATATTCAGTAAGAATATGAAGTGAAAACTGAGCATAGACTCTTGATTTCTTTATCTGTGCCTAAAAAAATTATTTCTTTGAAATAAAGGTTATAGCCCCAATTTTCCAATTTTCTCCAAAGTCTGTTGAGAGTTTTTTTTTTTTTTTCAACTGGCTGGAATTCGTTTTTTCAAGTGAATGGGTAACAGTTACACCTGTAGCCCTGTGTCTGACCATGTCTGAGAAATATTAGGTGCATTTAGAAGTGGTTCACTTGGTAGTGGCAACTAACATCTCAAAGGCAACCTAACTGTCTCCTCAGAGCTCCGGACCCAGACACACGAGATGCCGAGATCCCAGTCCAGAATTTGCCCAGGTAAAACACACTTACACTCTCTCTTTTAACACACAATTCTTTTCAAATGAATTTATTTGTTTTGACAAAGTGTGTGTGTGGGTGTGTATTTCAGGTGTGAGCAGACAGGCTGTCACGGTCTCCTTAGACCAGCTGTGGTTTGGTTTGGAGAGACTCTGGATGCTGACATCCTCACCTGTGCAGAGAAAGTGCTGGACAGCTGTGACCTCTGCCTCGTGGTACGTGTGTTTGTTTGTTTGTGTGTGTGTGTGTGTGGGGGGGGTCACAGGACAGGTAGAGAATTTATAGAGGTGCTATAGGACCAGAGATTTCACACTGCATCTTTCCAGGTACAGCAGAGCTTCACAACCTACCTCAGCAACACAAAAAGCTGCTTTGTTTTTGGCGATGTTGGCAGGATATTCAAATTTTAAAAGTTACATTTTATTACAGCATGTAATTGCAGCCTGCTTAATTGACAGCACTCCAGTTTGTAGTAATCAGCAGAACCTTTCTCTCTGTTTCCTGGGTATCTCGCTTTGCAGGTCGGTACTTCGTCCGTCGTGTATCCTGCAGCCATGTTTGCTCCTCAGGTGGCAGTCAGAGGCGTCCCTGTGGCCGAGTTCAACATGGAAAACACTCCCGCCACCATGCGCTTCAAGCACGTGTCATTTACTTTTGCACAATGACATACTCTTTAATTTCATTGCACTCTGTAGATAATTCTTTTTTTCTCACCAGGTTCCACTTCCACGGCCCCTGTGGGACCACCTTACCCCCCGCACTGGCACGCCATGAGACTGAACAAGAATGAAAAAAACACGACTCCTGGAATGTTGGCTTCACAGAGACCGGGTTGTCTTAAACCAGAAAGGTTTACTGGTAGTGCCAAGAAAATTGGTTTCTGTGTGACGAGCAACAGGCGTGAAGGATGTGAAGATGAGGCCAACAAATTATCTGTCACACAGATAACACGTTTAAGAATTTGACTATATTATCAATATGTGCACACAGCTGTAAGAGTTTGCTGATTGAGTGGCTTCTGGTTTCTAATCATTAGCATGTGATGAGAGTAACTGATTTAATTGTCATCAGGTTGCAGCAGATATTGCAGTAATGCCAAATCACCCCTATTTGATGTCAGCAATGATTTGTGAGTTTGTTTGTTGTTGGGGTTTTTTGGGTAAAAATGAGTTGCTGAAAAAGAAAATGAAGACAGTGGATAGCAATGATAAATGATTAAATACCATAACCAACGTCATCACTCATTGGGCAACGAAAGGCTTTTGATTGCCTGACAATAGGGGGCAGTGTTTAGCTACCTCAGCTAAAGCCTGGTGGTTGGTCTCCAATGTGGAAAAAAAACGACTCCTAAAGGATTTTTGAGCTTTGCCTGGGATATGTGGGGCTTGCGTATGTTGATGCTGTGTGAATTTAGAGACTGTGAGGAATGGTGTGCATAATACCTTCCAGCGGCTACGAGTGTGCTCCTGTTAAAGCCGGGACAAAGGGGACTGTGTGTTACCTCAAGCAGTCGTGGGGACACACAATGCACATGCGAGTGCTCATGAATGATTTGTCGCATGTATGTTAATATTTTCACACTATCAGAACAGCTTGTGGAAATTTGAATGATTCAAATATTGAAGTGTCTCACCAAAGCTTCCTGTGTGGATCTAACATACTGCACGAGTTTCAAGTAATGCAGCAGTGTGAGTCGGGAAAGATCAGAGAGTTTATACCACCGCAGTGTAATGGGTGATGTTCTGCTTTCTGAAAACATCTCAAAGATGAGATTGTGCCTGACACTTGGCTGCTTGGCCACAGCTAGCACAACCTCTCTCCATTATCATCACTGAAGCATAAATACACAGTGTACACTAGTGGAGTCCAGTTGTCCAGTTTGAATTTCTGTGTATTATTACTGTGTCACACCTGATCTTTGCAAGATCTGAATATCATCAGCAAGCATTTGAAAGAAGTGAAATTATAAACATCAAGAACTTATTGATGTACATATTTATGTTCTATTATCAAAAATATCAACAAAAATAATATAATATGTACTCATTACAGCGATTTGGAATATATATATATATGTTACATGCAAAATAAGTCAAAAATAACAGCAGCAATAACTGAATTATAAATTTGTCACAAGTTCCTAAAAATGCTACACTGACTCCATAGAATACGCCCCACTCTAATGTGGATCATGAAAAATGTAGACACCACACACACAAACAGTCAAACTGGAAATGAACATCAACATCCAGTTTGTATGAAAATGTACGGTTCTGTGTAAAAGTCCTGCGCTATCTGCCATGTCTTTATATTTTGCAAGGAAAATGAAAAATGGGTGCAGCAAATTATTGAAATGTGCACAAAAATAAAGTGTATACGCTTGTTCATTTTTAACAACCTTTGAAGGTTAAACACAGTGTGAGCTCTCTTAGACAAGGTAATGATAAATGGAACTATATGGTGCTTTTCTACTCTGGTTGAGCAGAATAGAAAAGCCTTCTTCACACAAGCATTTGTTTCTCGTGTAAATAAAATGCAAAAATGTGGAGGGAAGGGACAGTGTGATTGACATGTGGATAAAATGTCTTTCTCCTCACCTCAAGCCTCATCTCCTGAACTCAAGTCAAAGCTTTCACACAAAAATGTGCATAAACAAGATGATTTATTGCTGATGTTTTTGCAGGTACTTACCGTCATTATATTAGACATGCGACCATACCATCTCTCTCTGACAATGAGCCAGATAAACAACAACTGGTTATAAGCTAAGCTAAGCTCTGGCTTATGTGTCTTAAAAATCCCACTTTCTCTCTGATAAACGGTTTAGTTTCTTTGTCACACCATATGAGATTTTATTCACTAAATGCGTGACTCCAACAATGTTAGATCCCATTCAAAGAACGTTTCCCTAATGCCCGCTAACAGTAGCAAAAGCAGCAGTGCTTATCAACAGTAAAGCTCAGCATATTCTCAACAACAACATTCTCAGAAATCCTGGAGTACTATTGGTCAAGATACTTATACTGTTATAGTACCATAAGTGCTTCCATGCAGTGAACGCCTCAGGAGTAGAAATTATAACAAAAAAAGCATTTTGCACTAAATACACTGGTCTCTCACTAGTTTTTTTCTAACTCAGACTCCTGAAGCTTCAAGTTAGTTTCTCACGTTTTCACGTCTCCTGTTACTAACTTACTAACTAAAATGCAAGCATGTCTTTTCAGATTTCAGAGGTAGCTTTTGTGCAATCGACACATAACCAGTAATAACCAGAGATTATCAGTTGTGGTTCTTAATTACCATTACAATGGTGGATTTTGACAATAACTTCATGAGCATCTGCATGAGCAACCATATACAATATCCGGCCATACTTGTTTTCCCTGTTGTAAGTTGAACATGCACAGAATTTTAAAATCCCAGAGTGTCTTGATGGAAGAGTATGCAAAACCAGTTTCAGAATTCAGATTGGCACCTACAATTTGCTGCTAAAACTGCTAATGAATTAAACACCACCATAATCTTCTGCCACTTCAAGACTGACCAGGTATGTACAACAAATAATTCCCCAAAAATCAAAGTTCCCATACTTGGAACAATAATTTCATACAGCTATTTCAATGTCCAAGTTCAGCTCTTGAAAATATGACAGTTAGCGATCTAAGTACTTAAATTTAATTTGATATCTTGCAACACCGTCATATGCTATTAATAAACATTGCATGGGTAATTTGCATTCTGTGAAGGCCCCCTTAATACTGAACACTGTATGCAGCCTTTTCAGGGAAGTGTTGCGTAAGACAGTGCACATCCACATTCTACAACTGCACAAGTTTGTAGTAAGAGTTTGGGTGCTAAACTAGTCTCCTTGCAAACAAGTCATTGCTGTCAGTGACAACATTTCCTGTATAGTGAAATATAAAAATTATACCAAGATTACAGAGCATGTCTGTTGTTCACAATCTGATAGAAGCAGAATAAGAGTACAGAAAGACAAAATATAAAATAAGGACTATCAACATAGAATATGGAACTTTTTCAAGCAAGCACTGAGGACTCAAAATCCCAGTATTAAAAATGACAATTCAAAAATTACTTTAACTCAGGGGGAATCATGGCTAGAAAATGAGCCTGGACTCATAGTGTAGGTAAACAGGAGACCTTTCATGTGCTATAAGTTAAAAGTCACTTATCCCACGTGGTGATATAAACCTTTAAAGTTTTTACAAAAAGCATGTTTTCAGGTTTTCTCCAGTGAGTTTTTTGGAAAGTAGATCAAATCTAATGTACTAATGCTTTTTATGTGTTCACATTTTAGACAACAAATGCATGGATTTTGCTATTAAAACCTAAATGTCTAAGAAATTTTGATTTTGGCTTTAGACTGTGACACCTGGCGTAGGTGTAAAACTGTTTTGGTCGCAGTTTTTCTTTCTTTTTTTCTTACTTCTTTTTTCTTTTTTTTACAGAACTGAAATGTGTTTTTCAGCCCTGAAAATTTTCTGTGACTGTCTCGCTTGAACATTTAGTTAGTTCAAAATTGCTGGAAAAAGTAAGGCAGTTTGAAAAAGTGCCAAATATCAACTCACCCCATATATTAGAAGAACTGTAACTCAGACAGTTCATAGTAGGGAGGTAAAAATTTACATGGCTTAATTATGAATATTAAAGTTATTTTTCCCAAACCCAGGTGATTCTGGGAGCATCAAGTGGAAATTTCTCTCAGATTTGACTGGTTTTGCTAGCTATCATTTACATTGGATTCCTATTAGGAAGAGTAGTCAAGGCTGTATTAACATGAGTATGAAGTCCTATAAACAGTAACACTTCTGAAACTGAACAATCTGTATTGGCACTACTGTTATTATTTTAGGACAGGCTATAAAAATATAAACCTTTTCTCGTTCAACAATCTCAGGATTTCAGGTGCCAGAAAAGTCTGGAACCTCCTGCTGTTTATGTGCCTGACATTTCCCTTTCCTGCCCACAAAGAATCCAACATCCTAGACTGCTATTATCTCAGCATAAACACAAACTGCATGATCCAATCCCTGCTCTGTCAGCAGGCGTTATTAATATTTGGCTAATCTGATTTTCATATTAGCTCCAAGAAATCTCATCTCACCAATTCATTCCATCTTCCTCTGCTTTTACTCGGGTACCTTTCGCGGTGCTGTTTTCTCTCCCCCCTCTCATTGTACATCTGCCATGTGTGTGGTGTTTGAGACGCCATGCCTCCCTCCCTCCCTCTACAGCTACGCCTCCATCACCTGCTCATTAGAGAGAGGATGATGGTCCGACGGTCCCCCATGACTCTGCTCCAAAAATAACAGAGCCAATTTCCCGGCTGTTAGGCGGCGATTTCACACCAATCTCAGTTGTACTGCCCAGCGAGGCCTGTCAAGGAGAAAGAGAGGCAATGAAAGCTGACGAAAAAAGGTGGAATAGAAGAGGATGGGAAAAAATATAGGTCAGACCTACAGTATCTGAAAATACAAGCTCTATATCGTATAAACATACTGCCCTCATCAGTCAAAAGATGTTTTCACAAACTTAGATACATTTTTTGGAACAAAATGTAGTTTTTATACATTTTGTACAATATGTGTTCATTTTATTTTTCACTTTTGACTGAGCCGAGCGAACAGCTCTCTCCTTCCTCCAGTCCCTGTGTCACAATTGAAGTCCTTCAGTATTAATTTAGCACAGTTTACAGTGTCATCGTGGTTGTAATTCTAATATACATTGCTAAAAAAACATCAAAGGAACACTTTTTAATCAGAGTATAGCATTCATATTGATCTGGTCAGTTAAGTAGCACAGGGGTTGCTTTGATGTTAATGGAATGAACAACAGGTGCACTAGAGGTACAATAGTGATCAGTCGCCAAGGAGTGATGTTATAGGTGGAAGCTGCTGACATTTAACCCCCCCCAACCTTTTCTGATTAGATTTTCACTGGTTTTGCATTTGGCTGGGGTCAGTGTAACTGTTGGTAGCGCAAAGTGATACCTATAGAGTCCAACTCCTCCAGGATGGCACATCAATATGTGCCATTCGGTCTGGAGAAGCCGTGGACGACATCATTCAGCATGTCCGGTCAGTGGTGGGTCAGTGATGGTGGAGGAATATCCGTGGATGGATGCACAGATGTCTACAGGCTTGGCGTCAGCGTCCTGACTTTCATTGGGTATTGGGATGAAACACGTTGTCAGACACCACGCTGCTGCAGTGGATCCTGGGTTCTTCTTGGGTGACAATACTTGGCCTCGTGTGGTAATGTGCAGGTATTTCCTGAAGGATGAAGGAACTGATACCATTAACTGGCTCACACACTTGCCTGACATAAATCCAATAGAACACCTCTGGGACATTATGTTTTGGTCCATCCAATGCTCCTCAAACTGTCCAGGAGCTCAGTGATGCCCTGGTTTAGATCTGGGAGAAGATCCTTAAGGACACCATCTGTCATCTCATTTGGAGACATTATGAGACATTCCTCCTGATCTGATGTGTTTTCAAAGTGCTGCTTTAAATTTTTTGATCAGTGTATTAAGTAGATTAATATTTTCCTTCCTTCCTTTCCTTTTTATCAAATATCATTTAGTTCAATGGATTCCCAGAGTCGAATGAATAATTACGAATGAGCTCCTGCTTGACAGAGTACCATGAAAAGCATGACTACCTTTATATACTGTACAAGCTTCATTGAGCCCCTGAAAACTTCAAAATCCCACTCAGAATTTTTCAAACTCACACATATAAAATTTCAAGCCCTCAGAGAAACTTACAGAATTCTACTCTAATTGTCCTAATTACTTATTATGTCCATCTGTACTGTGAAGTTCCTTCATTTTCCAACTTTACACTTCTATAAAAAAACAGCTCTAGAGTTACTTTGCCCCCATGAAACAGCAATTACAATAATAGCTGTGTATGACAATGTGCATTTCCTCTTGAAGCGAGATTGGATTTATATTTTGTTGCTGCTCAGTGTGGAGATCTCTACGGTACACTTCAACACAAACAACTCTGAATGTTATTTTTCAGTATCAAAGACACAGAAAGCAGCATATGTACTGAGCAGGTTTGTTAAAAAATATAACTATTAAAAGTAACCATCGGATTAGACACTTATTTTCAGAAGTACTCACAGTGCTGTCTTTACCTCTTCTAGCTTACACACAACTTCATACTACAGTGCTGCATACAGGCAAGCACAAAACCCCTCCCCTTACTAGTTCCTCAACAGTAAATTTAAACAGTAGCAGAGCAACGCTGGTGAAATATCTGAAAGACTGACGCCCTGCTTCCAGGACAGAAAAAACTGCATTATAGAGCTAACACAACTTTGGTGGATAGACCGTACAGTAACACGAAGCCCCCATGGTATCAAAAATGCTATAAGTATTACGAAATTCTAGTATTGTGACAGCCCTAGCCTCTACTGCTGTTTTACAGCTTCCTTTGCGCTCAGTTTCAAGATTGTATAATGATGAATAGAAAAGCACCATTACATCATACACTGGTTTCCTGAGATCAAAAAGCTTCAGATCTGACAAGTTTCACGTCTACATCTGCAACTTCACCGTAGCCCTCAAACTTGTAATCCAGGAGCTCAGCGATGGCGATGAAAAACAGCTGTTCTCACTGGAAGTGTTTATCAGCTGATGAGCGTAACTGGGATTATTTTGAGGTATTTATTTTTGACATTGTGCAACTTGAATTTGTCCTACAGGACCAGACTGTCTGGAGACTGTGCTGAATAAAACAAAGTTGTTGTTTTTTTTTAAACTCAAGTGCTTTGTCGAACATTTATACATGTTATACTTGCAGACTGCAGTAGCTGGGGGATCAATCCACCAACCTCCTGACTGGGAAACAACCCACCCTAGCTCCAGAATCATAGCCATCCCAAGCAGGCCTTCAGCCCCTGAAAGAGAAAACTTAAAATCCTACTCAGACCTTTTTAAAATTACCATGTATTTTAAATCACATTGAAATGTTCAATAATTTTCCAACTTTACACTTTTATATAAAAAACAAAAAACAAAAAACCCCAAATGGTCTCCCGTAGTTGCATTTAAGAGGAAAAGACCCCTTTTGTACCATTTGATACACATGATCCTTTCTGCTACAAAGTTGGGCAACATGAGAGTGCATGAGAAGAGGCTCGCGTTGGAGCCAACTTTGAGTAGCCACTGGCAGTTTTTGACTCTTTTAGCTTCTTTTCAGCTTCAATGGTTCACTGCTTGCATGTGCGTGTCTTCTCAAAAGCAGAGCGCAGAGCAGCGCACCAAAGCAGCAATCTCATCATGATGGGTTTGGCTCGGCATCAGCTGGCTTTGCGTAGAATATCTCAGCCATTCGTTTTCATTTAGTGTTTGTGACCTGACTTTTCTTTGTGTACACATTTCTGATTGTAACTGGAACCAAGGTGTAGCTGCTGGTGCAACATCCAGTTTAAGTTCCAAAACTTTTCATCTGTTTTGTATCTTCTTTGCTTTTCTCCATGTTATAAACCTTTGCCCTGCGAAGGGTTACAGCACCTTCTGGGAGATGTCAGCAGGGCACTCTGGGACGTGGCTGCAGTTCTGAGGGTTGATTAATAAGAAAGCACTGCGTGAATGTGCCACAGGTGTGGTCTTTTCAGCAGAAACCAGTGGAAGGATATCAGGTAGGCAGAAGAAGATAGAGTGTTAAAAATGTATGATAGTGTTTATTGGTCGGACATTGATCTCAATCACCAAGAGTACTACAAGCAAAATCTAAATTCTGTGATGTTTGCTGTTTCTGTTGTTGCTCTAACACCACGGTGTGCGTGCTAATCTCAAAACCCTTATCTGTAGGAAAATGGACTGAGCTTATTGACTCTCAGATATAACAAGTAAACACAGCATTCCTACCACAGTGCTAGAGCTCCTAGCTCCTGAGATGGAAGAGTTGAAATAAAAACACAGATTGCACTAGGATTATCTCTTTTTTCCACAAACAAAGACTTATACCCCTGGAATAATTTGAAAGATGCTATAATCCTATAAAAAGACTAGAGTTATGGACTTTAAACCCTCTGAACACTTCCCCCTACACACACACACACACACACACACACCAGAGCGACTTCCTTCAACAAATAACACAGGTTGCTCAACTAGAGCGAGCGTTACAACAAAGACACGAATCACACTGTCCTCTCCTCTTGAGCCAAAGTCAGGTTACGGTAAATATCCGTCAATGTCAGCGTGTCGCCAGCAACCACGTCAGTATGGTTTCGTCCCTACCGCTGCAGCCCCTCTCGACACAGGTTTTATGAGCTATGTGCCCACATGTGACCTCTAATCACAGGGGCTTGTGTTAGTCTGTGTGGCTGAAGGATGGAAACAGTGCAGCAACTCAACTTTATTTTGTCCAAACATTTGAAAATATTTAACGATTATTTGTTCAAAATTATCGCCTCCAGCCGCGTGTTTGCCTTTCTGTATTTCTGTAGCCGCTAGGGTCATTAAAAGTAGAGAACAGTAGATGCCAAGTAACAGTGGAGCACGGATTAGGCTGTGGAAATCTGTATATATAAAATAATATTTAAAAAGTAAATGATTGCACAAGGCAGTTTTGTCCTGTTTTGATTGATGGAGATGTTCATATTCCCACATCCCCAAGGATGTAGCTTAATGCCAGCCCCTTGGCTTACCTAATAGACTAACTTGATTAAATGTACAGTGTGTGTGTGTGTGTTTGAATAATTTGTCTCCCCACAACTTCTCTTTCAGCGGACAGAAATTCCAATTAGAGAATCTTTCCTCTTTCCCCCCCTTCTTCGCAAACTGGAGCATCATATTTTATTCATTGGTTTGGCAAACTGTGAAAATGAATTAACTTTGAGCCACGATTCCGCAGATGCCCAGCCCTCTATCCACTGACATACCTGCAAACTCTCTGAGCCATCGATTTTTAATTCACACTCAGGAAAACTTATACTTTATTCATTCTGAGGAAAAAAAAACAGCCAGAGGATCTGCAGTAGGATATATACAGAGTGTGTATGGAACGTGGATTTATTCTTAGAGTTTTCTCCTCATGAAGACCTCAGGTGGATGTGCGCAGAAAGGAAGGAACGTGTGAGAGATATGTGGTTGTTTAACATTTTAAAAAACTTTAGAGCTGCAGTGTTATGCAAGATGTATCCTCAAAGCTAAAAATGAGTGCGTTGGCTTCCGTATGGCTGCATTGATATGTTGATAGGCAAACATGTCTGTACATGTAATGGAAATCAGGTTTTTGCGCGCGGAAAACACTCTTTGTATATAAAACTATGCTCATTCTTAAAAAAATGGCTTTTCATTACAAAAAGTGCAGATGTCGAGGGAGTTTTTAAAAGTTCATCCACAGATTGAATGCCTCAAAGAAACACACACATCCATTTTACCCTATTGATTTGTGTCCAGTTACAAACCCATTTGTAAAATGTTCCAACTGGAGGAGCATTTTGCAACTAATTAGGCTAATTGTCAACAGGTCAGTAATATGTCTGAATAAAAAAAAAAACATCTTAGAGAGGCAGAGGTTTTTAGAAGTAAAATATGGCAGAAGTTCCCCAATCTGCAAAAAACTTGCAGATTGGGCATCCATGCATCAATCCATTTTCTTCTGCATTTATTAGAAAACAGCCATTTCAGATTAATGTTTCTCAATGTAAGATTGTGAAAACTTTGAGCATTTCCTCATCAACAGAACATAACATCAACAAATTCAGAGAATCTGAGGAAAAAATCTGTGTGTACAAGCGACAAGGCTAAGAATCAATATTAGATGTCTTTTCGGGCTCTTGGGCAGCCCTGCATTAAAACAGACCACATTCTGTCATGGAAACTGCATGGGCTCAGGAAGACTTCCCGAAATAATTTCCTGTGAAAACAGTTTGCTGTTTAATCCACAAATACAGGTCAAAGTTCTGTCATGCATTGAAGAAGCCATATGTGAGTATTATCCAGAAACTCTGCCATCTTCTCTGGGCCAAAGCGCATTTAAAATGGACTGAGGCAAAGTGAAAAACTTCTCTGTGATCAGTTGGATTGATATTCGAAATTCCTTTTGGAAAACATGGAAACTGTGTTCTCTGGACTTGGGAGGAGAAGTACCATATTAGTATGCAGTTCAAAAGCATACATTTCTGATGGTATGGGGGTGCATTAGCGCCTCTTTAGGTTCTTTAGCAGTTTGCACATTTGAGAAGGCACCATCAGTGCTGAAAGGTATTCACAGGTGACTGAAAAATTTGCACATCATTGCATCTCCTTTTTATTTACATCCCAACATTGTTAGAACTGGGTTTGAACATCAAAGTTTTTCAAGCTTTGAAGAATTTAAAAACTGAACATTTTGAGACCAGAGGAGTGGAGCCAAGACCAAGTTTAACAATTTAGAGATTTCTTTCATATTAATTTCAAACTGGGAGTAGTTAAACCATTACTTCGAAAACCAGCTGTCTTTGCTAATTATAGGCCAAACTCCAACCTTCCATTTATCTCAAAAATTCTTAAAAGAGTCGTTATAAAACAGCTAAGTGATTGGCTGCTGTCAGAGATTTACAGTTAACAAACAGTCAGGTGAATAATCAACACTGAAACACTTGTGTAGGTTAACGTGCTGCACGGGTGAAAAGCTCAGAGCGAATCACCACGAACTGCAGTATTCGTTTATTTTTATAGGTTACATCGTCAATATGCAAATATAATCACATTTCCTGTTACGCAGGTCCTGACGCTGTCTGTGTGTAAGCTGTGTGTGTGTGTGTGTGTGTGTGTCACAAAGTATGTGTGTTGCAAGTCAATTTCTAAGAATAATATAATGCAAGTCAACTTCTGCGGATATGTATTTCTGTACTGGTCTCGGTAAATGTCAGTGTCACAGGGTCAGCTTCCTGTTTCTACAGAAAACTGTGTCTGGTGAAATATGTATAACATAACTTTTGAAGCATAAGCAAATAAAACAATAAAAACTCCCTAACAGCTGCAGTGGAACAGTTTATCTGAAGAATTTTAGTCAGGTTTCAGAACTCATCACAGTACAGTAACACTGTAAGTGAAGGTTACAAATGATCTTCTTGTGGTGGCCTCTGACAGTGACATCTGACTCTGACATCTCTGTGATTGTTCTCCTAGATGCTTCCCTTGGGCAGCATCATTAGAAGGCATACATTTTCACTACTATGCAGACGATACCCAACTTTATCTATCCTTGAAGCCAGATAACACACAATAATTCAGGAGACAGACGCAGTCTCTGCTTTCTGGATGAGGCTTCAAATGTTCCTTTTTGATGAAACTTAGAGGTGGTATGTGGCCTTGAATCCTACCTTAGTTATGGTGCAAGAGGCCTAGACTGCTGGGGGGCTGCCCATGATGCATTGACTCACCTTTGTTCACCCACTATGTGTTTATACACCACTGTGCGTTTAATCATTAGTTATTATTAATCTCTTCCTCTCTTACACACCATATCTTTGTCTTGTCTTCCTTTACTCAACCCCCAACCAGTCGCAGCAGATGGTCCTGGTTCTGCCGGAGGTTTATTCCTGTTAAAAGGGAGTTTTTCCCTCCTATTGTCACCAAAGAGCTTGCTTATAGTGGGTCATCTGATTGTTGGGGTTTTCTCTGTATTATTGTAGGGTCTTTACCTTACAATATAAAGTACCTCGAGGCAAATTTGTTACTAATATAAATAAAATTTAACTGAACTGAACTGAACTAAATGGAAAAGCTGCAGGTGACAAGCTAACAGTAAATGGTTTGGTTAATAGCAAACATGTAGCTATAGTACTATACCGATCATCCTTAGCATTATTTGGTTTCTGTCATTTCCACTACTGGTGTATCATGTTATTGTGTCCCCAGAAACACTTCTGTTGTGTTTTGTGAGGTTGATCTTGACCTCTTAAGATCACCATACAGTACATTTCATGTATTTCAATGAGATCAGGTTGAATCTGGGAGGTTTTTCAAGCTGTCGTGACCTGTATTTTCTTATAAAATCCTTCAGCACATCTATCCATGGAGACATTTAAAGCATTATTTGCTTGGGGTTAGTATTACCAGGGGACTTTATGTAATTTAAAAATGCACCTCCTTCATCTGTGTTTGATGTTTGCACAGAATGAACAAAGTCCGTTTTACATGGATTTACTGATATTATCTCCAGATACGATGACAAATAATGACTGGAATGTGTCTGGCTGCTGGACACTATTAATGTGCTATTAATATTGAGCCTGTTGAAAGACACCAAACTGTTCCTTAAATGCTGCCAATTATGTCATCCAACTTATCATCCTCTCTTGGTGAATTTGAGCTTGCTGTGAATATAAATGGGTGTCCATGCTATGTAACAAAAGGAGCCTTGTAATTTCCCTATACCAGGCTACTTTGTTGCTGTGAAAAGAAGAGGCAACAACTAGCAAAGCAGATATCTCTACACTATGGAGTCACTCTAATAAGCTTGTTTTGGTGTTTCAGCCTAAGGAGGGCATTCTTAACTTTCATCCAGACCTCTCTGAATCTCATACTGAGAGTTCTAGAAAAAGGTTACCAAATACATGTTCAACATGGATATTTTTCCTCCTTAATATGTCATGGAGTAATAGAGGACTAGTTGACGTAACTGAGGTCTGAAACCGGGAACTATTTATAAAAATGGCTGTAATGCCTAAGCTACTAATTTTTCTTAAACCCCTTGAGTTAAAACTCGAAATTGATGCTCAAATCACATCTTGATTGTGGTTTGTGGTTTACCGAGTTAAAATTCCAAAAACAGTGTAGTTCTACTAAGGTATATGTTAACAACTTGCACATATAAAACATATTCCCACAGGAGAGAATCTATTGGTAGCTGCTTCAGTTGCTCCTCTCTAAGTTGAGAGAAATCTGTCTCGGTTCCCACCCACTTCCCATCACCAGTGGTTATTTTTCCTGTTGTAGCTTGAAGTTGCCACAGTGTCAGCCACAGTCTATCTGGTCTGCGCATCTGTCATGGTACCTGGGCCTGTGACCCAGTGTTTTGAGTCAGTAGATGTCCTAGTTTTGTTTATTATGAATTCTGCGGTTGGTTAATGTTTATATAGTTTGATTCATTCCTTTGGTAGATTTAGTCTTGTTGTTATTCCTTGTATTGAATAATTCCTCCCTCAGTGTTCCCCATACTCTTGTGTCTAGTTTCCTGTGTTAGTTATTGGTGTGTCTTTGTGAAGTCAGTTTCACCCTCTCTCTCTCCGTCCCTCATTCTAGCTTGATGTCTCTGTCCTTCAGCTCTGCCTGTCTGTCTGCCCAGTGGTCTGTCTGTCTGGTTTCTCTCGCCCTCTCTGTCCCTCGCTTTTGAATCTTCCTAGTCTTGTCTCTGTCTCTTCTCTCTGTACCCTGTATTTAGTCAGTGTGCATCATGTTCAGCTTTGCTTTCCCTGTCTTGTCAGTTAGATTATGTACAGCCGTGTTCCCTGGGTGTTTCCTCTCTGCTCTGATTCCATATTGTTTGTGTCTCCCTCCGCCCAGTGTTGCGATCTCTGTCTTGTGTCCTGTTTGTTCAAAGCCTTCAATGTTTGAATACATGTGTTCTTGGCAGTTTCTTCAGTAATAAAGCTATTGTTAAATTCAGTCCAGCCTGAGTCCTTCATTTGGGCCCAGTCTGCCTGCTCCACACAGCATCATATCATGACAGAAGATTGTGACGTCGTGAAAGGAAAGAGGAAAAAAAACCCTCTAGATCCAGACATGTCAACAAAGGTGAAGTGTCTGAAGATACTGATGCACAGGACATGTGAGACCTCACTCTGCTTCAGTCCTTCGCCCTGTTCATTGGGTTTCCATGAACAGTTACACAAGCTCTGTGGTGAGTAATCCCGTAACTATTCCTAGACTCTTCCCTCCATCGGAACAATTTGAGATCAAGCCTGAGTGCTCCGTTTCCAAAGACATTATTTCTAGTGACAATTCTGTTATAGTGTCTGCCAGTGTTTATGGAAGGTGTTTAACGACCCATCGTCATTCCAAATGAATCTTTAGTTTCAATGTTAGTAAATCTTTTGTTTCTGAGCTGTTTGATTAATGATCTTCAATTTCTGTTCCTGAAATATGCAATATTGCTGAACGGCCTAATAATGCAAGTAAACATATTCTTGAACTAGCTAATATGAAGGAGATGTTTAGTGTTTCGGTGCCGACTTGTTCTAAAACCATAACCTACTCTCAGGTGGCCTCTTTAAAGACTCCACTCACAAGTCTGCTTGTTTCTGAAATCTGTAAATCTGCAAATTCTGGTAATGATTTGGACATTTCTGTTCCCTAGAGGAGGGGTCCAAGTTTTCTATTCTGCTGTCAAGTTAACTAGCAACGAGTCCTCTGTTTCCAAACATGATTATTGTAAGCCTGTCCATTTTTCTCCAAGAGAGTAAGTGCTGTGATTTGTTTCTGAGACAGACAGTTTTAAGTGTATGTTTACTTTTGATCAACCGCATCAAGCAATTTAGGGAATTTCAACCAGGTAACATTGTGACTGCTTATCACAAACCTCATTCTGATTGTGTTTTTCAGTCAGCTCGGTCAGTTTCAAACAATAAACTAGCCCCCTCAGAGATTGTTTATTGTACTGCTGTGAAAGTCTTTCCAAAGACACCTTACTTTGCACTGCCTTCACCCACTGGAACTGTTTTTAGTACTTCTAAGCAAAGACTTCCGAAACTGTGTTTGCACCACATTCTGTCCTCTCCAAGACTGTCCACTTATCACAACCTGCTCCACTTAAGTTCATTCTCAAGTTACCCCTGAGCCTTCTCCTATGCCTGTTCCTGCTTCCAGGGTGGCTAGGGGTCAGCCCATCCCTGTCCCCGTTGCCAGGGCAGCTAAAGCGCCGTTGGTTCCTGCACACGTACCTGTTCCGACCGTGACCCAGCCAACTTCTGCACCTGTACCTATTCCTCGGGTAGGAGTGACTGGTACCCGGTCTGCTCCAGTACCCATTCCAGTTCCCAGGGTGAGGCCAGCGAAGACACAGTCAACCGCCGCACTCGTACCAGTTCCTTGGGTGAGGTCTCCGTGCCTTAAACAACAAAACAAAACAAAAAAAACCCAAAACACTTGTAGGGTGTTGTTTATTGACCAAGTCTCAGAACATGGTTGTGGTCTGACCTGATGATGTTTGAAAAGATCCACAGTCAGATGTCAGAGGCCAGACTCAATAAATCAGACTATCACATAAATGAAGTAAATACCACAGGTAGTCAGGAATTTTAACATAGAGTAAGTTTACAAATGTCGGAACTATTTTCTTCTTCTCTAATTTTTATCTCCCAAAATGCTGTTTTCGAGTGTTCTTTTGCAGAAATTCGACTCTTGGTATACTAAAGACCCTAATTTCTCTCGAGTGCATTTGGTGTACTGTATAACATTTAAAACTTTACAAACATTTCAGGCATCTTTTGAAATACACTGCTCTCCAAGCATGTCAGCAGTTAATTACAGGGTCGGGTGCTGAGTAATCTTCTCTCACTGTACTGGTTGAACCTTTTCTGCTTTTTACATATAATATATACATTGTCCTTTTTAAAAACAAAAAACAAAACAACACTCCCTTCCTTTGCTGTTTTGCTACAGTGTGCGTATTCGTATTTACAATATGTCTTCATGAATGCATTTGCGTACAAACATAGATAGATCTATGTTTCTATCTGTGTTGGGTAGGGTTTAACTGAATTAAGATGACTGAGGCTGGTGCTCTTCCCAATCGCCCCAGATTGGGCTTTCGGAGTCGAAATCCTCCAGGGAAGCACTAATCCCTGACTGTCGGGAGCAATTTTTATTCCGTAAGCAAAGCTTTCTCGCTCTATCTCACTCTTGCTTGCTCTCTCTCTTGCTTCATTGCTCTATTTATAGCCCTCCTAAGCTGCTCTGTGTTGTACTGTTTACATTTAGAGCCCCGACTCTTTAGATTTAGAGCACCCCCGCCTCCTTTTGCTTGCGGTCTTCCCTTGGTTCTTCAGCTGAAGAAATAAAAGCAAGAAAATCTCTACTGACTAGCATTCTCCCAAAAAAGTAGGGGATGAGATGGACAGAGAGATTATGAGAAAGCGTGCTAGACAGATAGAAGTTGAGAGAAGAGAAGGAAAGACAAAGACGAGGAAGATGTGAAGTGACAAGCAGATCTGAATGTGTATTCAAGGCGGTTAGGCAAGCTGTCTGTGTTTGAGTAGACGGATTGTTATAGAAAGGAGGAAGAGGCTATGTTTTGAAGGAGAAGGGAGGCAGAGATTGTTTATGTGTTTATGGAGCGACAGGATATATAAAAAAAACGATGACAAGTTATTGCATCTTTTATGTTTTCCAGCAATTGGAGAGTTTTATAGGAATAGTTTCAACAATTTTTAAAATTCTCATTTGCTTTTGGACTAACAAAGATTGATACCAAACACTGATTACATTTGCAGGATCTGTCATGGAGTACATTAATATAGCTATCCTGTTTTTGTTCAGAGGTAACAAATATCCCATTCCCTTTGGTCTTCTAACTACCAGTGTCCAGGAACTCCTCGAAAAAATAAGGGTTCCTCCAGGTCTTTGCGGGAATCCATGTTCCTATCAAAGATACAGTCATGGTCAGAGGTTTACATAGAGCGGGACTCAAGTAGAGCCACTACTCCTCCACATTGAAAGGAGGTGGTTAGGGTGTTTCAGGCATCTGACAAGAATGTCTCTTGGGCAGCATCTGGGTAAGGTGTTCTAGGCATACCCTACCAGGATAAGGACTTGGGAAAGATCTAGAACACACTGGAGAAATTAGCTTTCTCAGCTGACTTGGAAACACCTTGGTGTCTCCCCAGAGGAGCTGGAGGACATGGCTGAGAGAGGGAGGCCTTGGTTTTTGTGCTCTGGGTGTTGATGGATGCACGGATGGATAGAATTATTGTAAACATGCATCTTTTGTTATTTTAAAAAACAAGATTAGGCAAACCTGTTTGAATTTAGGGCGTGGTGATTAGCACTGTTGCTCACAGCACAGAGGTCCTGACCTCGATTTCACCACCTGGCCGGGCCTTTCTGTGTGGGGTTTGTATGTTCTCCCCGTGTTTGGATGGGTTCTCTCCAGTTAATCTCTCTTCCTCCCACAGTCTAAAGACATGCAATTAATGGGGTTAGGTTAATTGGCAATTCTAAATAACCCATATGTGTGAGTGGCCCATGGTTGTCTGTCTATATGTGTCCAGGGTGTACCCTACCTCTTGCCCTATGGTAGTTGGGATAGGCTCCAGGCCCCCTGCGACCCTGACAAGGATAAGTGGAAGAGAATGGATGTTTGAATTTTTATTTAGATTTTTCTCTAATACACACGGGATCAAAAGCATATATACAGGAGCATGCTGATGGCTACTGAAAGTGTCTGGCTGAGGTGCAACTTCATAATGATATGAATGATGATTAGACATGTGATGTTTAAATCGGACTTAGCACTACTCCTGCACAAGATAATGTCCACACAGTAATACCAAAAGATACATGTGATGGAAACAAGGAAATCAATGACGATGATGATGATGTAGTATAAATAAAATTGAATTGACCTGAATTGAAATTAACTGAATTAAATGTCTGTTCCTGATATTTGCCTGTTCACAGATGCTGAACAAAGAATGAACTTTAATGGTCCATCTATCATAGGATTTTTTTTTTCTGTTAAACAAATATCTGTACTTTTTAATCTTACATTTTCAAAACAGGCTTGTTACTTTTGGTTTAAGGCATTTAATGGGAACCATTATGTCACGTCACTGTGGGCCTTCAAACATCAAGCCGTTTTGAGCCCAAAGAGTAACACATTAAAGACCGTCCTGTTTGAATATTAATCATCAGCAGATGTCGCATAAATAGAGTGTCGAAGTCAGGGGTTGCAGATGTGATACTTTAGCATCTAGCTAGCCCTACAGAAGATGAGCAGGCATAGATGGAGTAATATTTTTTAAGTTGCCGGTAATTTTCAATGCAGTGTATCTATCAGCTCAACAAACATCAGAAAACACACGAACTGTTTATGTGGAGTTTGTCTCACAGTGTATTGCTAACAAAAGGCCCAGCTGCTGTATTTCACAGGGAGAGAAGTGAAAGAGAGCTAACTTCACTCAGAGATGGAGAAAGATAAGAAAGACAGGACAGGAAGAAGAGAGGTGATATTTAAATGTTCAGTTGTATTTGATACACTGGGTCTGCACATGTGACATGTGATATGTTTTTTTTATATTGTGAAACCTGCTGCAAAAGAAACTGAGGCAGACTAACGATGTTATTTAAAGGTTGCATGAAAATACTGCAGGATAAACAAAAAACAAAACAAAACAGTGTGTGACTGGTACACAGTGGCTGTGGTGCTCATGGTTTGGTTCAGAGTCGGGTTACATCAAGTTACATTCACTGAATTCCACCTTCTTACCAGCTGTATACTGTCTAGTATGAAGACACCATAAACAGTGTACTGCCAATGTAAAGGATGGAAATCAGCCAGGAAAACTCATGAAACATCTGCTGACATCTGGTTGAATTCAGTTGTGTACATCCACAGAGAGCAGCAGGTCAGCTGATCACACCATGTGTGAAAATCTACTGAGCTCTCAATAGAAAATATTCCCACACTGAACCATTACATGTGATTTAAGTGTCCCCCACCTGCTGAATCCGACTTTAACCTCTTCCCTACTCATTTTCCTGTTTAGAGGCAATGTCACCCTCTACAATGTAGGCAACAGAAAATAGAGCTATCTATAAAAATGTCCTTCTTTTTCTGACCACCTGTTTGAGCACTAAGGATTTAGTCAGTGGCCTTTAAACCTCACCCACACACCAGTTTGCGACTGGTTGACAAAACCTCAAAACAATAGGTTCACCTACTGGTCTTTTAAGGACTTTCAAGCACATTGAATGATAATTCTGAAGATTAACTCTAGATATATCAATTTGAGTTAATCTCAAATGTTTGATAATTCTTGTCATTGGAGGCCTTCAAATAATACTTTTCCCCCGTTCTAGCAATTTTACTGTTACCTTGTGAAAAAATATATGTATTAAAAAAACAAATATAAAATTATGACATATATTTGACATATGTTTAGTCTAGGTAGGAATTTAACCACCAGACATTTTAGATAAAACTTATATACATTTCTCATTGAAATTTGGGTTATTCTAAAAAAAGACCCTAAACATGTATTTTGCACTGTTGCACAAGAAACACTTCCTTTATCGGTTGTGATCTACTGGATGAGAGTGGCTATGTTCAATATTTTTTGTTGTTGTGGTCAACAAACCCCACAAAAACACCAAAATGACAAATGTGTACACTGACCTCCCAAATATGTCTATATGGCTCTGAGCTGATAGCTTTAGGTCTTTATAAAGCTCTACTCAGACAGTCAAACACCAATTTGTGGAATATGAGCAGAGTAATCAACATTCATACTCTATTAAAGTATCTGGGGCAACAAGATTGTACATGTGAGACTAACTTAAATACGCTTCAGTGTGTAGTCACTGAAATAAAGGGAACCAGTGCAATAAGTAGTGCTTCAATGTATTTTTTATATTTTATATTCCCCTGTGACACAAAGCACTGAGATCATCAGGCTTTAGTTGTTGTTAGAATTTCTTTGATGCTCTTGGTCTCTCCCTGAAATTTGCTAACAATAAAATAAACATAGTATATATTTAGATACATTACTGCCAAAAAATACTTCCCTAAGGACATCCAGATTGAATGCAAAGGCTTCTGGAGCCTTTGCATTCAATCTTGTGGAGGTCAGCTTGCCCCCCACAGCTAAGAAGTAGCAGTTTAAGGCAGCAGCTAACATTTAGCTCATTATGTAAATGCTAATCATCAGTTGTAGCACCGACCCCGGGGCTTTAGAGATGCTCAGACACAAATAAGGCTGGCAAACAACACGCTGCATTAACAATTCTCGTGCACAAACAAACTGATTTATGGATTGCAAGGATTCGCTGTGCTAATCTGTCAGTTTTGTTCCCCGCACACAGAAAAGCAGCGGTGATGTAAACCAGTTATGTCATTTAATATGATGGAGCAGCCTCGTCCTCTGTGCATTTTACACTCAGCTGAGGCACGCTTCCACTTGTGTTTCTTGCCCAGTGTCAATAACGTAATCAGATGTGGTGCTCGCAGCTGCTCTACCTGTGAGGTTGTAAGTGTGTGTGTGTCTGTTCAGAGAACAGGCAAAAGGACATGATGCAGTATTTGGGCATGGAAATGGCTCTGTTAGCTCCAGTGCGATAGACTTGAGTGAAGCTGCTTTTCTGTGAAGACGTTGTGCTCACATTAGCTAAACTGTTTGAGAACTGCAGAGGTGAGGACATAATTTTGTCTTTGCAAGAGGTTTTAAATTAAATATTTTTATGTAGCGTTTTGTAAAACAGAGCGAGAAAACATAAATACAGCCAGCATGAAAAGCTAAAATAGATCTGCAGTTCCTTTAGTAGCCACTTTAGTCGACACCAGCTGCCAAAGTGAGTGAGTCATTGCAGACTCACATATTAAAATGAAGTGGAAAGTCATTTCAGTTACACGTGAAAATTTGTTTGTTGCTTGACCTAAACTGGTTCTCATGAGCATGTTTGTTTTTTTGGAATGTTTTTAATGTGATTGTCTGAAGAACAATATCAGAATAAGAATCATCTTTATTTGGCCAAGTTTCTGTAAACAAACAAGGAATTTCACCTTGTGCATGCAAAAAAAAACCAATCCAAAAAAAAAAAGAAAAGAAATAAAAGTAAGAAAAAATAAGTTACAGAAAGTCTTAAGATACTATTCAAACTTTTAGTGCAAAACTGAGTAGTCAATGTACATATGGGCATTTGACCTGAATGATAACAGTGGGTTGTTTTCATTTTGGTAGATGTGTGTGTCTGTGTGTTGCACCATTATCAACAAGCTTGCTAGTCTTAGCTGGTGTCCCCACATTCTTGTCCATATATGGTCACGTCTGACTCTAAAAACCAACACAGCGCCAACCAAAATGCAAACATTAAGGCTCAAAATTGAGTTCCAGAAGCAGTGCATGACATCATGAGGTCCATGTCCATCTTTTAAATACAGTCTTTGTAGAAAAACAGATTTTAAATAAGTCATGGACTGGCTGACTTCTAAGCTAACTCTTGTGGTCTGATGACCACAAATGCACTAATACATTGTACATAAATTAAATCTGGTGGTTGCAAGCCTAAAATGTGTCAGCACAGGTTAAATGTATTGAAGGTTAAATGTCTCAGCACCTCTTTACAGCAGCAGTGTATCCGAGGCTCCACAGTTCTACTCAGCTGCCTGTGTAGCACGCACTCATTAGTTCCTCCTCTGCCAGCTGAGAGCTCTGATCTGCAATCATTGATTGGAATCAATAATTCACACCGCCGCTTTAATATTTGATGTATGGAGCTATAATCTGCTGGGGATAAGTGTCAGCGTTAAGTGTGAAACGCATAGCTCCTGGTGATAATGAGTATTTGTGATTATGTCCCTCGCTCTCTCTCCTCCAGTGCGAGTGGTTTCAGAGTGGCACCGAGGCGCTGCTGAATATTTGATGTGTCAGGCTGATTGTGAAGTTGACCCCAGATCACGGTCAACGCGAGTTTCTCCAGCTCCTGCATTGATCCGACTGTCCACCCACCACTCCCTCAACCAAAAAAACAATTAAACTGTTGAACTGCACTCTCTGAACAGTAACAGCAAAAAATACTTTCAACTCATGTAAAGATCAGAACTGTAAAATTTGAACTACTATTGCAGTCATTACAGCTTTATTAATTCTGAGCAGTTTTGGGGGAGAACTTTTCCACGTGCACCTCTGGATGTCAGGGTTCCTGGGTCGTTGACCCAGTGTTTTCAGTTTTGTCATGTTCGGTTTATTTCCCACATTCATGTTTTTCACTTCTTGTTTTCTGTGCGAGCCTATCGCCTGTGTATTGTGTTCTAGTTATTTCCATGTATCATTAGTCAGACTAAGTTCAGCTGTGTACTCACCGGTTTCTAATCACTCATCATCCAGCGTGTATTTAAGTCCTCAGTTTCCATCAGTTCATTGTCGTGTCATTGATGTTGATGTTGTCTTTTTCGCATGTGTGTTCAGTCATCCAATCAGTTGTTTCAGTTCATGTTCAGTTTATCCAGCCTACAGTAAAACACCATTATCCTGCACCGTGAGTCCAGCGTTTGGGTCATCTCTTCCTCGCCCGCACACAACAGCCTGACACTGGACAGCTTCCAGAACTTGTGGAAGATCAGTTTAGACCACCACTGGACTTCACCCTGGATATCGAACTTTTTCTGGGAGAAAACATCAACTTTGATGCAAACTGACCACAGCTTCATGTTGGACATCTTCACTGCTGATGAGAGCTGGGTTTGAACATAACACATAACAGTTTGGGTCATTTAGGAAATAACCTCAACTGAGATGTGTGATGTTGTACACTAAAAGCACGCTGAAAATATGTTTTGTTTTGTTTCGTTTTGTGGTTTGTAGTTATAGAAATAAATAGAATATTTGCTTTAGCTCTGTGTGACTTTGTGTTCTTCTCTAAAATTAAATCCAAATCAAATTTCATAGGGTGGCCCTGAGGTCCCCTTCAAGACCTTCAAGGTCATGACATGGTAAATGGACTGGTTCTTATATACTGTAGCACTTTTCTACTCAAGCACTTTATACAACATGCCTTATATTCACCCAAGCACTTCTTTCTCTAAATGTTTTCTATCTAACATTCACATTCCAATGAATTCATTTTGAGCAACTTGGGGTTCAGCATTTGCCAAAGTTACTTTGACAGCTGGGGATCAAACCACCAACCTTGTTCTTAGTAGATGACCTGCTCTACCTGAGCCAAAGACACTGCATCTTGCCTTTTATTCCTTTTTAAGTATTAAAAAAAACCCCAGCTGACTAAAAGATTGGACATAAGGACATAATATTTTCTGTTATTTCTACATGTTAAGATTTCCCCAAATTAATTTTAAAACCAGAGGTGACCACACTTTTGAGCTCCTAAATGTTGGAACAGCCTTCCACAGCTAGTCAGGCTGACTGAGCTTGTGATTTATTTTGAACGACTGCTGAAAAAACATTTCTATTGGAGGTTGGCTTTTCTATAATATTTCTTGCATAGTTTTTGTCTGCATGCTAGAACATGTATACTTACCTTCAGTGTGTAGTTTTTATTCAAACTGTGAAGCACTTTGTAACTGTGTATTGTAAGTGGTACTATACAAATAAAGCATTAGTTTAGTTTAGTTTAGTTTAGTTTATCCTTCAAGTTCTCCTTACACTGCAACAAAAGTAGTTGTTTAGGTTTCTGTTGTAAATCTGCAAATATTAAGTCATTAAGAGCCACTGGGACAAAGTGGATAATAATCTGAACGGCTGAAATCAGATTCCAGAAACATACTTCACCTTCCTCCGAGCGGTCTCTGTTTGTTGTTCTGTCTGTATACATGAGATTCTGACCCATACAGCTCCAGTAGTCCACCGAAAATGACAATTAACTTGTCTAATGTCTTACTGATACCACCATGGGTAAATTTGTGTCAGTTTGCCTCTTCGCATAGATTTTGCAATAATGCTGCATGAAAACTTTGCTTTGTATTTGGTGCGAAAACACTGTACAGTAATACAGCATGATTTATTAATCTGCTTCTTCTTTATGCTTCTGTTTTTGTTTGTATTAGAAGGAAGAAATCATTACTTGGTAACAGGTTAAACACTCAACAAGTCAACCTGTTTGAAAGGAGAGAACCTACAGCGAGCAACAACAGTTGCCTGCGTCAACTGTTGTTTCTTTTCGTATTTTCCCATGTCTCCTCTCTGGGATTCATCCTTAGCATTCAGCTCTGATACAGTGGGCTTCTGCATTAACAAACAGCAGAAAATGCCCTCATACATGGCGAGTATTGGGGATTTTATGCAGATTTTGGAATGCAGATACTGTGTTACAAGTCTGGATAGTCAAATAGAACAGGATGTCTTTCCTGCTAAGGGAGAGGGGGAGCCACATGAAGTGAGTATGCATCCTGCTGTGCTCTGTGTGATTGAGACAATTGTGCTGTTTCACAAGCTTCACTGAAAATAGGAGTGTGAGCAAAATCCATTTACCTTCTACTTGAGAGAAATCCTGCAGCGTATTCCACCAGGATGACCTTAATCCTACTTTGGAGTCCGCTGCGGTTTCACATGCACCTAAAAGCAATAGCATGGAAGAAAGTCATTAGGCCGCTGATGGCTGCTCCACAGGGAATTATTATTGCCATCATCTGCCATATGGTGAAGCATTATTTAGTCACCGGGCCTCGGAGGTGTCAGGACAACTGAAAACCTTACTTGTCTTTCTAAACAGCAGTTGTTGATTTCTTTTTATGGGTGGCGAGGAACAGTTAGTCTGTTTAATCTTTTAACACCTTCAGTATCAGATTGAAGTGGGTTTGTGTGTGTGTGTGTGTGTGTGTGTGTGTGTGTGTGTGTGTGTGTGTGTGTGTGTGTGTGTGTGTGTGTGTAGCTTGACAGGGAGATTTTAGCATTCACTTGGATTCACGAGGAGATGTATCCATCCGGGATCACATTCATGTTTTAATCTTGTTCATGTAAAAATTCCCTCACAAGCACTTGGAGGGGAAATTCAGAAAAAAACCCACTGACACTCTGGCAGGCTTTTTTTTAACTTTCAAAAACGCAACTGGTGCCATATGAAAGACTTCTGAAACTGTATGTGTTTGCACTAGTGTGTGTGTGTGTGTGTGCGTGCGTGTGCAGGAGTGTGTGTATTTAAATGATAGTTGCATTGGAAATGTTTTTCTGCTTCCCTCCGACGTCTCTTGCTGAGGGAGATGAGAGGAGCTGACACACAGAATTAAAAATATCTCTCAATAACACTCCCACACACACACTGTAGCCCAAGAGACCACACACACACACACACACACTTTTACAATCATACACACACACATACACTCTCTAACACACAGCCTACTGCTGAAGACTCTTTTTTTGTGTCTCTCTCATCTATTTCATTTCCTCTCTTGTGCATATGGATGCATACGTACAATCTGCTGGCTTGAAAAAGACATTAAAGCAACAAGATTGAAGTGTCAATGAGATCTTTAGATGCTTTTTTATTACAATTTAAGTAGGTTCCTATTATGTAAAGATGGAAGAATAAAAATCACTTAGGATTGCAGGGAGATTATGCGGATGATGGTGCTCACAAGGTCCTTCATTGGTTGTATAAATGCCAGCATTTATGTATGAGAGCAGGCTTCTGTGTTCGTCTATTTCTGTCTAGCACATGAGAAGCACGGAGTTAATTGTATTTGTATGAATGGCAGCTAGCAGGTTTTTATTCATGAATGCAAACAATGCTGAAGCAGCAGCAGCACCCACCTCAGCCCTGGTGAAGAGCTCCTATTCATGAATTTACTTAAGAGACGCTTTATCTGTCCCTGTGTCTCCCTGCCAACTGGCTCCAATCGCACACACACAGACAGACATCGGGGCCCCACGACCAGGAAGTCACCTGGCTGTGATTACCAGAGCAGCAGGCAGCAATCTCTGCCTCACCTGGTTTGAGGCGACGCTGGGTTTGCTCTGACATTTTCAAAGTTAATATCAAATTTATGGATTTACCTTTAGAAGCATAGCTTCCCCTGCATGCCTACATCTTCCAACGCCACCTGTGTGCTTTTGTGTTTCCTTTTTCTTTTTTTTTTGCGGTGGTCAGCCTCAAGTTTTGAGTAGTTCGGTCACTACCGAAGCTTCCTTCTCACCGCACGTACTTCATGTCACATCCTCAATTTCGAGAAATGTCAACAAGCACAATGAGCCAGCAGGGCAGGGCACTGTGGCACCCCTGTGCAGATGGATACGGACACAAACACATCGGCTGCACTCATCAGCTCAAACTACCTGAAAGAACATCAGACAGGAAAAGAGGGGGGGGGAAGGGAGACAGCAACACACGGGAGGCAAAAGGATTGGGAGAGGGAGCCAGGGTGTCAGATTGGGAAACACCTCAGCAGCATATCAGTCACAACTGCTAGCCTCACTGCCTCTGTTGCCATGACAACAGAGGACTGTCAGGCATCCTGGAGGGAGGGATGGTCCAAAAAATCTGCAGCTGTCACTTACTTCAGGAGAGAGGAGAAATGGAGCCAGTGTATGTGCTGCCTTACTGCGGTATCACTTCATTTCAACGGAGGAGATGCTAAACAGGAAAGATGAGACACTTTCAATGAGCCAGTTGAGATGTGACGATAGAAAATAATTCTGCATTTTCTGCTCCAAAACAACTTAAAACAGATCCAAAGCTTGGACTGGTTAAATAATATAACACAACATAGAAAGGGGGTGTATCTCAGAGTGTTTTATTGCAGAGTAGGCTACATAAAGAATGAATGTGGCCACAGTGACATCACTTATTGCTTTTAGGGTCTGTCTTTAGAAGCGTTGGCTTTAGCATTGTAGTCGCTGCTATGTTGATTTCTTGGAGACAGAAGTCACCATAATGGCAGATGGTGGAGTGCTAAGCTAACAGCTAATGCTACCAAGCTTGGTTAGCTAGCTACAACCACAGGATGTACCAGCTAAGGGGGGGGACAAAATCACTTTTTGCACTTATCTGGAGTCATGTTGAACATTTTAACATGAGCTTCTATAGGGACTGACTTGCTTTTTGTTCTACTTCTGATTCTGTTCTGCATAGGCCTGAACCCCCTCAGCCAGACCATTAACAACACTGTCTATGATAACCAACTACAGAATGTAGCAAACATCAGAACTAAGGGGACTGCACTACAACAAGGTTGCAGACATTAAGGATCCCTACAAGTAACCTAGAATCCCACAGGCAAATGGGAACCATGAAGAGGCTGGTAGGAGAGCCGCAACCACCAAATAGCTGCAGAGTGACAGGAATGTCCTGAGGAGTCAGCAGAACAAGATCCGGGCACGGCAGGGTCATCAGATACCCTGCTGGGATAATCAGTTGTCCAAAGGAGGAGACAGAAGCCACTGACATCAAGACAAGAGAAACAGGAAAGCTCCCGATAAACGGTTTCACCTCAAGTCCAAAACCCTGAGAACAGAAGGAAGGACGCAAAAGAGTAGAGGACTATGGCCATCGGGACTATGGCAGAGCCATTGCAGGGGGGGGGGCGCGGTATGAAAAGAAAAAAAAAAGAATGCTTGGACACTGATAGCATAGTGGACAAGTTTTTGACAGGACTCCCAGACAAACGCAAAGCAGGAGATGAAGCATCGCCAAATATGTTTCCAAACCAACTTCCTTCCAAGCCAAAGACTAGAAAATTTGGTGACGCATATCTTCCTTTTGGCTTCACCTGCACAAATGCCAAGGTAGGTCTCCCCTGCAGAATTGGTTTTCCCTGCGTCGGGAGTATGTGCTGGGCTCTCCAAATCACAGGGAACATTTTTCTTGTAAAACAAAGAGGGGCCTAGCAAAAAAAAAGTTTGTGAACCACTGGTATACAGGAACATCTTTGCCGAGTATGGAAGCCCTGAGATCAAAATAGGATATGCCCCACGGGGTGGTTAAGAATGAGCAAGATAAAGACTGCCAGCAGGACACGTTAGGAATTCTATTTCATGCAATGATGGCATAGGGAGGACAACATTGTTTTTATCAATAAATGGGAACTGTTTGCCCACCCCCAGTGATTTTCCCTTAGTTTTTATGATTAGGAATTCTGACTCTTACTGTCAATCACTTTGTGAATAAATAAACATGAATAAACAAACAAACAATACACTCAATAGAAAAGAATAAAGTGGGTTTCAGACACTTGAGCTGTGAATAAAATAGCTTCGCTATCTGTAGGTTATCTGCAATATTTAGTGTCCCTGGTCAAGATTCACCTTTATACTGTTTTTCTAAAAGCACCTGTCATGACTGATTTCCCATATGTTGCAACTCATTCCCTCATCTTGAGGTTGTTGAGAGCAGAAAAGGAAGTCAGCTATATTGCATCCTAGCAGGGACTGAAGAATCAAGAGCAGTGTGTTTTCACTCTGTTGACTGGCCCACTAGACATAATCTTCCTATTCTCGCCTTAGAATACAGTCAGATTGTCACTATTGATCTCAACACCGCAGTCTATTGATTACAGGCATGCTGGACGATAGTGGTTATTGACCATGTAGTAATTGACTGTGTGCATGTAGAGACTTTTTGTTAAGGGAGCCCAAAGTGCTTCACATTGACTTCTTCATTGATGAGCCAGTTGGCTGACTTCTCCAGAGATCTTAGCAATCTAAAGCACACGTTCAACAGCAAACAAGGTCATCAGTGAGGGCACCAAAACACCTGCATTTGTCCTCTGAAGATATGTATGTGCACTCAGCAGCAGCTTTTTTTAGATTTTAAAAGCTTGTTATTTTTGGCTTTGTCTGATCTCACAGTTGCTGAGAAGATGCTTCACACTGCTGAGGAGAGTTTATGTATTATTCCAGGGCAGCCACATACAGAGTTATGTTTCTTTTGCTTAGGCTATTTCTGAAGGACGAATGTAACCCTGATATGATATAGCCTCTAGCCCAGCTTTTACCAGTGTTTCATTTGGAAATGTATGCACATAAGATTAGTTAGAAGATTGTATGATAACAGCCTCAAGGCCTGATTCACTACTATACTAAAAGGAAGGTGCGAACCGAGAAAAAATTAAATGTGAGAATTGAAACTGTATATATATATAATTTTATTTTTATTTTTATTTTTTTGGGGGGGTTTTTGGGTTGTTTTTTTTTATTCTTGCATGTGGTAAACCCATCTTTACTCACAACCGTAACATTAAATGAAGGAATGGCATGGAATGACATCACTGGTGCTGTCTTGTGGTGTCTGGCACTGGAACTTTGGTGGTGGATCATTTAGATCCTGTGGATTGTCAGGTGAAACCTTTATTGATCAAGCTTGTTCTGGCACATACATGAATGCTCAGTGGGAACGTGCTCCAAAAGGAATCAATAACTTTAACATTCTTGTGAAGATCAGGTCAGTGACTCAAATTAGTGGATGTGCAGCCTAGCAGAAGACTACAAGCCACATGTCAGTCAACAAGGTCATGAACCTATTCCGTCTTAACAGGATCCAGATGGCTCACCTGTTGTTTTAAAGTAAAAAATGTTTATGAGGGTCACTGCTCGTTCCAGACTTTCACATTGTCTCTGTTGTGCATGTGTATTAACGTGATACATATAATATACACATCACCAACACGCGCTCACATGTTTATGTTTCATAGCAAACCTTCACCAAAGACTCCTGCTGAGCCATCTGCATATTTCACACCAAATTCAAATATTTCTCCCCTTTGATATGTAATTTCCAGCCCCTGCATGGCTTCATTTTTCCTGCTGTTAATCTTTGAGTTTTATATATTTACATATTCTTTTTTAGCTGTATTACTTTCACTAATTCAGGCCATTATTTTTTTCAAAATGGATCTGACAGCATGGAAACTAACAACAAGAACAGCTCAAAGCATATAAAATCTTTATATTTGATCTCTGTTTCGATATATGGACATTTTTAGGTGTCTTAAAGATCTGGTTTCTTATATTTTTATACATTTACATGTATTTTTTTTATATTTTTAAGCAAAATATGTCCTGTCAGAGTGTTTCCGATTCAGCAGATGCTGCCGCTTTTCAGGCCTTTTAGCCTTTTACTCCATTCTATCATAAATTAATACACAGTTATTCCACAGTAAATGGCGTTTTACTTCAGAGCTGTGCCTTCTGACTTGGAGGGAAAGCCCCCTTACAAGCTGTCCTGTCTGTACAAGTCTTGAAAAAACATTTACTTAAGCACTAATTGCACATTCCACCCCATTACAACTTGGCAGGATACTTTATGACATAGTCCACCGCCTATTAGTGTGTAATGACAACGTAAGAGGTAGCGATTTTGATACTCTATAATACAGCCCACATTCTTATTAGTAATGTACAATTATATTGTCAGAAGAAGAGGTCAGGGAACTTTAAGAATACTGCGTAATTACATAGTAATTATACACGAAAGCCATCATTGCTTAACAAAATACTTACACTATGGCCTGTGTTTCTTTTCTTTTCAAATCCACGCTACTTCTTACTTCAAACAAACAAACAAACAAACAAACAAACAAACAAACAAACAAACAAACAAACAAAACAAACATAAAATACAGACGTTAGAATTTGTTTTTCCTTTCCTTTAAAACTGCCCATTACTCTCCTAGTTCTACTTTAACTTCATTCTAAGCATTAACATGAACCAGAAAGGTACATTTAGAATAATTCCGCGTTAAATGTTGGCGAGCTGTACAATAACTGTATTGAGTGATGAGTGTTATGAAGCGCTACCTGTTGTTTTTGCATTGTGTTTGTTTAGCGATAATGATACGCTTGTTGTACCACGATCCCAACTATTATTGTGGACAAGAGCTTCGAAACTTGAAGTGCAAACTCAGACTCAAATTAAATTACCTACAGCGCAATGCACTAAGATGCGAATAAATATTTACGTTTCTGCAAAAATGCGCCACATTTAGATTTTAATTCGGGCTATTATCACTCTGCGGAATTACCACCTTGTCTGCCTAAGCATCATTTTCTGTTAATTATCTGTGTAAAACTGGCGCTTGACTGCAATAAAACACACGAGGTGTGGAGCTGCGGGAAAGACCAAATTGTTGCTATATTGGAACATCCACGGGTGCCGCTGATCTATTTATAGCTGGGAACTACATCAGCTATGACTGCAGACACTGCGAGGGGAAATCACCAGCGCTGTTTCTGCCGCTGTCTTCTCACCCAGCCGCTGACATTTCACCGAAGTGAATGAAAAGCAGGAGAAGATCGCGGTGTAGAATGTAATGTTTACTCCGTGTCCCACATGGGGAAAGTGCACGCGGGGGAAAAGGATGATTAAATTGTTTTGTTTTGTTTTGTTTTGTGCGTGTGTGTGTGTATTGAATGATGCCCACTGAACCTCGTGGTAATGTGTTTTGATTATCACCACGAGCGTGACCCAACCGCTGAGCCCCGCTGAAGCGCAGGATTGCTGGTTACCCTGTGTGAAACGAGGCAGGTGGTCTGAGAGAGAGAGAGAGAGAGAGAGAGAGAGAGAGAGAGAGAGAGAGAGAGAGGGGGGGGGGCGTGCGGCACACACTAGTCGGGCTACTCGGCAGATCAACAATCGTCAACCTGTGGATAGAGCGCACTGCGCCCTGCTGTATCCTCCACTGCCACCCTCTTCCTTGTGGCGCCGACCCCGAACCTCGGACATCCGGGACGCACGAACCGGGAGATGGTGCCGGTTCGATTCCCTAAAAGTTGAGCGGCTCGTGCGCCATCCCCGCTTCATGAATGGCCGGAACATGGAGGAGATGCCATTCGAAAGAGTCAAGACGCGGCGGAGGAAGGGTCACTGTCCGGCCGGTGCACCCTTGGGTGCCATCGCCTGCGAGGACGAGTTCAACAGCCAGGAGCTGGAGGCTCTCTTCCAGAACTACAACCTGAAACTGGAGCAGACCGCCACCCTCAAAGCGCTGGCTGTGCTCATCGTGGCCGCGTCGTCGCTGTCCCTCGTAGAGCTGCTGTCCAGCCCGCGTCTCACCTTGTCCAAGGGCTCCAGCCCGGTGCACTGCGTGGTGTTCCTGTCGCTGTTCATCGTCACCAATGTCAAGTACCTGCAGGTGACGCAGCTGCAGCAGATAGCGAAGCTGGCCCTGCTGTTCAGCTTCACCTTCGCGCTGCTCTGTTGCCCGTTCCCGCTGGCTTTGGGCACGTCGGAGCTGGTGAATGCCGCTGCCCCTGAGCAAGGCGTGTGGCAGCTCATGCTAGTCACTCTCGTGGCTTACGTGCTGCTGCCGGTGCGGACCCTGCTGGCCGTGCTGTTCGGGGTGATGCTGGCGGCATCCCACTTCATCGTCATTGCCACGTCGGTGACGGGGAGGAAGCAGAGGCTATGGAGACCAGTAAGTGCTGCACCCGCACCCCGATCAGTCACCCATCCAAGTCGGTTGCTTAACAGTGTCTTCACTTAAGCAATGGCCGTATGCAGGTGGCGAGTTTGAGTTCCAACAACTTCTGTCCAAGTGTGCTTAAGCAGCTCGCTCCTGTGCTGCGTGGGAAGCTCCTAGTTGGACTGTGAAGTAACCGCATGAATGTAGACTGGTGCCGGGAGGCGGCATGCTTACTCAACATTCCCAGGAGGAGAAAAGGTTAAAAACATTGTCAGTGATCGATTTTTAGCTGCGAGGCACTGTAGTTGTAAAGCTGGAAACGAGCACTTTCACTTTTGCGCACCAGCAGTAATGAAGTAGAGGGGGAGCTGTTCAACCGCCAGTGCTGAAACACTGATCCTACAGGGTCCAACATACAGCTCAGCACTAGGACAAGGAATTAGATTGTAGATAAAAGTAAGAACAAACAAACAAACAAACAAACAAACAAACAAACAAACAAACAAACAAACAAAAAACACATCCTTAAGCCTTAAATATATATATATATAAGGGTATTCATTAATATGGTTCCATGAAAAATTATCTTTTGTGAAGCTGTGTTTGCTGTTTGTCCAGTTCACAGCACAACAACACTGCTAAATCTTTGTGTGGAGGACGCAGTGTTCACCAAACAATAAGCGTGGAGTAGAACAAAGGTCCTGACCTATCAGAAGTAACACACTCAGGAAAAGAATGTTACTGCGCCTTTAGAGGTATAAACCAGGGACGTGCAGAGGGGGGGGCTAGAGGGGCTTGAGCACCCGCCCCTTTCCTGATGAGTGCCCAAAGTGCCCTTTTG
>NW_024582460.1:1818254-1864129 GCF_018398535.1 Haplochromis burtoni
TTAATCAGCTACCATCTCTCCTGTGGACTTTTTAATGTCTACAGTCTCAGATCAACACAGCCCTGCCCTTCCCATATTAGATTCTTGATGAATGTGTGTTGTTGTTATTCAGCCTGGTTCAATGTGCCCCTTTTTAACTTTGAGCACCCGCCCCTTTAAACCTCTCTGCACGTCCCTGGTATAAACAGCTCATCACTGAGGAGGTACCCACTAAGATGACATACTTGTAGTCTTTGCGGGGTATTCTTGTGGTTTATACCACACCGGACACCGGGGACCAGTCTCTAACCACAAGTTTTGAGTACTTTTTCCTGTATATTAATGCATCAGCATAACAACGAGATGAAGGTGCAGAATAAGTACAGGATTCCCCTTTATTTAAATAGGAAACCTGTTTGGAAAAATACATTTACCTTTATAGAAGTTTTTCCTAACCTTTCCAGCTCATGGCCTTTGCAATGTCTAATGAACACACATGACTTGTTCAACCAAAGAGCAATCTTTTTTTTTTCTGTTTTCATATTAGAGATCCGAGGGTGTAAAATCACCCGCTAATCTGGGAAAATTGAATTTCCTGTTAATCATTCCTCACACATCAAATTTATCTTCTGTCTCAACCCCTTAATTGGAAGCCATCGTGCTAAAGCTGTTTGGTTATAACCGGACTAAAGCAGTTTTTGTTTAAGAGGTTGTAATTTGCTGGTCACAGAACAGAGAATGTATCACTCATGCAGCTGTGCTGGGTTACACATGTCTGAGCTTTCACCTCTGACCCTATCGAGAATCAAAGACATGGACTGACTACAGGGTTCAATCTCCAAATTAGGTGTCGAATGGGATCGATAACCTCTATCAATAATGCACTTTGTCTGCCAGCCATTCCTCTGTAGAGCTTTTGATGCTTACCTGACATTAATTTTTTAATCCTGTGTTGACCTTCATGTCTGCCATTGAATCTGTCCCATGATCTAATCTAGCAGTATGCACAGCAGACACACACGTCGTCTTCAAAACAGCATCTGGATGCTGCCAGCTTTGTTTGGCATGTCTGTTCTTGTCTGTGCAGCTGGTGGCCAACGCCGTGCTCTTTACCAGTGTCAACTTGTCAGGGGTGTTTGTGAGGATTTTCACTGAACGCACCCAGAGGAAAGTTTTCCTGCAGGCCCGTGACTGCATCGAGGAGCGACTGAGGCTGGAGGATGAAAACGAGAAGCAGGTGAGGCGGCACACACGGACGCACCGGTGTTCAGAAAACAGCGGCCACACGTTTTAGCTCATCTTGCAGCGCGTATGTTCATAAAAACCTTTGCAATCTTTGAAGAGTTTTTTGTTGTTGTTTTTTTTCCTTTCTTTTTTTTCATGAAGGTTTCAGGTGCCAATGTATTCTCACAGCCTGCCCACGGGCACGCAGTAACTATGACAGCAGCTATTTAAGGAAAGAACAATTACTGTGGCACATGCACCAGCGCCACCATCCACCCCCTCTGCATACACCTACATGGATTTAACTGTGGAACCATCAGGCAACTTTAACACACCAGAAACACTCTCTTTTGCACAGCACCCTCCCCACCCACCATGGGCACGAAACCCACTGATTTATAGAGTATTGATTGTCTCGTGTACAGTACAAAATATGCCCGAATATGAATCTCACCTTTGCTATAGCAAACATTTGCAAGTGCACGTGCACACTTAGCACCTGTGCTTTGTAGATTAGGTGATGATATGCTGTGTTTTCCTCAGCAGTAACAGCCTCCCTTCTGACAGGTAATTACACAAGCAGATTGTTTTCATGGCCTTCCTACTCCAATAAAGGTCACATTTTATCTGACTGAGAGAAAGATGTGCAGAACCCTGATTTGGATCTATCAACAGACAGCAACCAGGCTTCTGCTGATGTGCTCATGAGCAAAACATCTCAGGCTTGAATATCTCCCATCATGTGGGTCAAATGAGCATTTGCTTTCAGGTGGTTCTACGAGTTGCACTCACTCTTGAACATGTGTGGACTACACACTGCACTTCTTGTGTGGTGAATTGATTTCCCCGTTCAATAGTGAAGCTTCCTCTTCCTTCCCACAAGCCGGGAGAGGCAGAATATTTAATTTGCCAGTGACTGCAACAAAGCAGTCCTGACACAAGGTCCACTCGTGAGAATTGTCTGAAGCTTTCTGCTCTATCCCGCAGCCTTCATCAGTCTTCATGAGTGGGCTCAGTTGTCAAGGAGATGGATCTGTTGTAGGAACCCAATATCTGTTATGGCTTCATCCATTGAGCACTGAAAAGCATTGGAGTTCATTTTTGACTTTGGAAATTGTCAAGTAATGACAGATTAGACCATCATCATTATTATTATATTTACTGTACACTCCATGATATCAGTGAAAGTGTGAGACATTGATGGGCCATGAAAAAACAAAACAAAAACAAAACAAGTGACCAAAAAAAAAAAAGTAATTTGAGTTGGGATGAGCACCAACCTCGAGTGTGAGAAAGTGAGAAACTGCAGTTCCTGGCATGACCACTTGGGGCTGATTCTAAAAGGGGGTCAATCACAATAGATTCCCATTTTAAAACTGCTGGAAACTTTACAGAATTTAAAAGCATTCATAATAACTGTACAGAGGCTTTCTTTGTCAGTAATCCATCTGGATTCTGGTAAGAATTATTGGTGTGGCTGCTTTAATTGACAGGCAAACTGCAAACCATAGCTGTCTGTCAGGCTTCATCACTGCTAATCCACTCCGTGAAGTGGACCTCTGTGCTGTGTTTGTGATGCTCCTGCTTTTAGGAGAATTTCAAATCGAAGTGTCTGATAAATAATATTGACTTTCATGTCATACAGAAAATAGAAAAAGTGTTTGCTTCAGTTTTGAATGACATTTAAGGATTTTATGATATTTAGCACTAATTAAAAGATATAGAATGTGTGTCTGAGCATTGCACGTCTACAGTCTATGAATGCAGCTTTCTAACAAGGCTTGCTTGAATGAGCTGATGGCTTGATGTCAACATCAAGTCTTGAAACTGCAGAGTGACGAATGCCTATTAATGAACACCATCCCAATAGCTTTTTCTAATCTGAAGACTTTGAAATATTTGGTTCAGTGTTTTTGGTGTCAAAAATATTTTGTTTTTTTTAAACCCAGAAGTGATCCTAATACACAAGTGTCGAACTTCAGGCCTCGAGGGCCGGTGTCCTGCAGGATTTAGATGTGTCCTTGATCCAACACAGCTGATTTAAATGGCTAAATTACCTCCTCAACATGTCTTGCAGTTCTCCAGAGGCCTGGTAATGAACTAATCATTTGATTCAGGTGTGTTGACCCAGGGTGATATCAAAAACCTGCAGGACACCGGCCCTCGAGGCCCGGAGTTCGACACCCCTGTCCTAATGTGATGATAAGGTAGATTTCTTGAATTATCAGGTAATGCTGAAAAAACTTGGTTAGATAGGTGGTGACATACTACACCTGTTAATTATTGTTAAGAAACACAAAAATATCACACTGTAAATTCACTCAAAACACAGCAAGCAGACCTTGATGTAGCTGAGATGGCACCCTGGCAGTCAGCAGCCAGCTTTCGATCAAAGCCATCGCACTACAAACAATATGAGGTTTTTAGCCTTAATTGAACTTGAATGGTTTTAAAAAATGTTTTAAAAAAGAAAACACACAGTTGTCATGAAAGTAAAAATCAGATACAGACTACAAAAGTTGCTTGTACATTCTTTATTGATATTTTCACTATCACCTTTTCTTTTTAAGCTCTGGAAGTTTATGCATGCTAGATTCTGGTTTGAGGAAAAAAAAGCCCAGAAAAGTTAACTTTGTTTTTGAGCAATGTAAAAGTAAAATTTGCATTGAAATATTTCTAATAAGCCAATAATGGTTGTACTTCTTTCTGGCATTTCAAGGGAAATTATAAGTCAACTCCATCATTGCATCCACTTTGGAATCTAACAGGTGTCTTCCAGATAAGTGGAAGACATTAATAAATGATTATTTATTTAATCAATCAAATCAATTATTGTCTTACACATAAGTCAAATACATTAACAAAGCATGGAACAAAAAACAATTCAGACTGTTGTCATCATGATTTGGGCACCTTGCACACATGTAGCACAGGAAAGATGCGTGCACACACAAACACAGTGACAGACTCACACTCAGACTCCATAATGGAGAATGATGGCTGTTTTAAAAGCTGCTCTCCAGTATCTCTTTGTGTTATTCTCAGGTGAGGAGCAGTGATGTGAATGGAAGTATTATGTGAAAAAGAGTTGGAGGGAGACACGGGAGAGCCCTGGCTGCTTTTATAACCCTGCCACTCAACAGCTATTCACCATAGCTGCCTGATGATTCATTGTGCATTTACAACCGCTTGACATCCTGCTAGAGTTTCAAGCATACTTCATGCCGCTGCAACTGAGACTATTCACACAAACAAAAACAAATCTGCTTCTAGGTGTAAATGCCACTTTATGCCTGTGCTGAAAGGATGTTGTTGATGAAGTCATTAAATTAGCTTTCAAATGTTCTCTGGGCTGCATTCTAGACATACATGGGCATGCATATCTAGAAAGTATTGTACAATGGGAGAATTAGACAGAGAATTGGATGAAACTACCATACCATACTCAGATCTTTTTCAACCATGAATGAATTCATAGAAGAATGCTGGAAAAATAGTCATCCATAATAACCAAAAAATATTTCATTTGTGAAAGTCAGAAAATGAAACACGTAATAAGCAATGTTTGGGATTCTAACGGTATTGCAGCAAGCGCTGTTGCAAAGACACTACTTCACCAAACCAGGAAGGAAGGTTTTGTTACTTCCTTTGTTATGTTTATTACCAGTTGGGTGTCTGTTTTAAAGCCCCTTGAATCTCAAAGTGTTCTCTGCTGTGTAAATGCTTTTTCTATATTAAGACTTGCTTATTTTTTTCTCTTCAAGCCTTGCCATAATGGTCCATTTGATTCACCTTTTATTGTTTATTTTATTTTCACTTGCTGAATACGGGACAGACTTGACTGGGGAAAGAAGGGGAGAAAGAAAGAGGGAAAGAGAAACAGCTGAGAAGAGGGACGGGGGAGAAGGGCAAAAACCAAAAAACAACAGAATGGGCAGAAAAAAAGAAAAGAAAAAGAAAATGCATATATCGATCACCTGGATCACCTGTTGAGAAAGAAAAAAGAAAGCAAGCAGAAGAGAACAAGAGTAATAGAATAAACAACATCACAATGATATATGGGAATATGACAGTAAATACTAAATATTAAACATTATTGTGCAGCACATAAGATCAACAGAACACAGTGTGCTTTGAGGTAGGAGCCAAAAAGGGTGTAGTTTGTGGGTGTGATCACCCGTGTGTACACCTGTGAGCATGGACGCGCTTGTTTTTTTAAAAGGTTCCTTCATGTAATGATCTGCTAGAGGGTGTGTGGGGGGGGACACAGCCCCGTCCTCCAGGGCATGAAGCAGGTATGGAGGAGATCAAAACTCCAGACATCCAGAGGCCCCCAGAACACAAGAGACCAAGGAAGACCAACAGAGGGGCAGCCGCGCCACTGTCCCAGAAAGAGCTGAGGAGAGTCCCAGATGAGGGCTCACTCAGCAGCCGCGGAGCAGAAGCCAGGGGGAGTTGCAGTGACGCGCCCGTGAGCTCCGCCGGCAGCCAGCTGTGCCTGAGAAACTGCTACTATCTGCCACGACAAACAACTACTTTAGCTTTTGTGGATAAGCTAGCCACTAGCCTAACATCTATGATTTTTAAACCCCTTAGCCTTAGCTGTGGGCTAATTAAGTGGCTAAGTGACTAGCTCACTAACCTACACTCAGCCACCATTCCAAGTTTGGCTGCACTGTAAAAGTAGCCTGTCAGCAAGGCTACTTTTTGGACATACATTAAATCTGATATGTGCATGGGAAAATTTGAGTCTGGTGAAATACTGGTGGCAGTACTCAAAGAAAGATTTATTAAGGTTTTTCAGTCACATGACCACTAAACACGTGATGATAACTTGTCTGCCATTTTGCACATGTGACAATGTGGAGTCAAGTGAATTAGGCACACAGAAAAGTCTGTAACCACCTGGTAACTACTGGTAATGAGGGAAAAACCTTTAGCAAAAAAAAGTTTTTGCTAAAGGTTGATGGAAGCTGGTGTGTAACTGTTTGCTAAACTGCCATTCATGCAAGCCTAGAGATTGGTCGCTGATCCTTTGGCAGCTGCTGCATGCTTGGGATAATGTGTATTCTCTGATTGGTTGCCAAAAAGCCTCCTTGTGATTGTTTTTTTTGCTCGCAGATATCTGCAACTGCAATACAAAATGACTTATTATGCTTGAATACAAAAATACACTTTATATCCTTCTCTCCTCTTTTAACTCTTTCTTCTTCAGGAGCGTCTACTAATGAGCCTACTGCCCAGGAATGTTGCCATGGAGATGAAGGAGGACTTCCTGAAGCCGCCTGAGAGGATCTTTCATAAGATCTACATCCAACGTCATGACAATGTCAGGTATGGGGGTGTCATGACAACTGTGGACCACAGACGTGTGCGGAGCGACTGGAGTGTTTTGATCCAGGTGTCACTGGTTGTGACGTCAAGGTCAAGAATAGAAGCAGAGCAATTAAGATTAGCCATTAACGCAGATGCAATCAGGCAGCATAAAGGTTACAGGGGGCAATGGGCCAGAGTGCTGTTGCCACCATAAACAGATTAAAAATAATTGTCTTTCCTGCCTCACATACATATTGCAGATGCAAAAAATTTGCTTTAAAAACAGATATTTTCGATACTTTAAACATTAGGTGTAACAGATTAAAACCTGAGCTTTTTTTTATTAGAAGCCCTGGTGAGCTCATTTGATGAGGGCACATACTGGAACATCTTTATGACTCTAAATCAAAAGTTCCTTTAACAGTTAGACACAAGTTTATTTACAGTCATGTAAAAAAGGATGTTTTCACAGGATTTTTATACAGTCCTATAAAAAACTAAGCACACCCCATGTGCTTAGCTTGTACAACCATCTTTAGCAGCAATAAATTGAATGACTTGATCTTTTACTGTATGACTTCATCAATCTCTCACATTGTTTTGTAGGACTTTTGGCCCACTGTTCCTCACAACATTATTTCAGCTCACAGAGGTTTAGAGGCATTTGTTTATGCGCACCTCTTCTAATGTCCAGCTACAGAATTTCAGTCAGGTTGACGTCTGGACTTTGACTGAGCCATTGCAAAACCTTGATTATTTTCTTTTTCAGTCTTTTGTTGCATTAGTTAATTTTAGCAAGGCTTTAGCTGTCAGACAGATGGCTTGTCTTGGTCCTGTAGTTTCAAAAAAGGCCAAATCATCACCTCTCCTCATCACCATGTTTTAAAATTGGTACTTTGGTCTTATTTTGGCCTCTTGTTCTCCTACAACATTAAATATGCTAAATGAGCGTGTAGAGTCGGACATATAGTCTTTGCATATTTTGCATTTTCTCTAAACTATGCAAAGTCTGATGTCAGGTTGAATTTGCTGGTATTTCCACTTTTGTTTGTGGCATTGTATTTATACCCACCTGAATGCTCCAGCAAATGAACAAACCCCCTGGTTTTATAGACGTGGCACACAACACTTGACTGCTACTTACCCTCTTAATTCCTGGCAGTAAAAATGCACTCAGTTTTTCACAGGTCTGGTTAGAATCCTGTGGAAATGTCCTTTTCACATGACTGTGGCTTGTTAAATTGCAATTTCAACACAGAAAAGTTTGAGAAAGCAGACTTGGTCAAACTTAACATTAAGTGATCAAACAGAGTATGTCCAGCTCCCATCGCATTTTTGTTGCTTATTTGTAGCTCATTTTCGAGCTGTTTAGTTTCACACTGGTTTCTTGGGATCATTTTCAGCATGAGCAAGCAGCTGTTTCATTTGTAAAGGAGCCCTAAAATCTACTGTTTCAATGGGAAAATACTGTTAGCAGCTATCTGTCGAACACAGCGGTCCCATCGAGCAACTAAAAGAGCTAGATGCTAGAGTGAGGTAATGATTAAGTTTGCACCCTATCGCACCAAAGGAGACAAAATGACAGATGAAATACTTCAGTTTCAAAACTCACTAACAAAAGGTGTTGCAATTAAGAGGCAGTAGATCTCCAGTGCAAGAATGTTTCTTATACAAACAGTGTTAAAACTCAAGCAAGATAATAACGGGCATGACTGTAAAATGGATGAAGAACAAAACAGACAAAGTTAAACATAATGGTGAGTGTGCATCAGTATAGAAGTTTTCTATTGAGTTATTTGTCGCTATGCAGTCATGTTGTAAATCCATTATATGAAAAGTACAACCAATAGCTGGACTCAAGTATAGTGAAATATGATCAACGATTTCTCTTGCCTATCTCCAAACCTTTTCATCTCTATAAAAGTGGAGTTGAAGCATACGATTGCGGGTCCCCTCGAATGCCATCAGTGAACTTGTCGTCCATTTCTAATTGTAAGTGGCATCTATCGGAGACTCCCATTTGACAGCCTTTTGCAAAGGACTGCAAGCTAACTGAAGTTCAAATATTTTTAACTTGTGTCAATGTGAATTTAACAGGAATGAATGTCCACAACATCATGACAAATCCCCAGCATCCTAGGCCTATTACAGCATGACTTAGGGCGTTTTCATACCTGCGGTGTTTAGTCCGTTGAAATCGAACTTTGATTCGTTTTCCTACTTAGTGTGGTTCACTTGTCCAGGTGTGAACACAGTAATCACACTTGGATTTGGACCAAAACAACCGCGTCGAGACCCTTTGGAAAAGGTGGTCCAGACAAACTCGAGAGCGGTTTATTTGTCTGACTAACTGGTGTACCTTGCAAGCTTGAGCTAAAAAACGTCCAGTAACCACGTATGCTTTGTGTTCTTAATGCAGGCAAGTACCATAGATATGGGCTAGCAACTAGCTGTGCCAGTTGTAATTGTCCATGTTCTACAAGTCCAGAACATAATACTTTCTTCCTGTATTTACTTTTGTTGCTTCTGCCTAATGAGCAGACTTAACACTCTCACGTGGTTTGTAGGGAATCATTTTCATTTGCTTGGAGTTCAGTTGGATTTTTCTCTGTGTGAAAACAAATAAACTGATCAATTGATCTGGATCAAAGTAATTGAAGTATAGGTGTGAAAATGCCCTGAGGAATGGTTCAGCTTCACCTGATCCAGTCCAAACTATAAGCATTCAAACATCTGGAATCTTTTTTTTTTTTTTAACTTTATCTAAGACATATAGTAAGTTAATTAAACATCTTTTGGGCTTATTGACTGTTGGCTGTGCAGAAAAAACAATAATCTGAGCAGAGTTTGATTTGAACATTTTATGATTTTTTTACATTTTGTAATTTACATCATTAATAAGTAATCTACTCATCAAGCAGCTAATATTTACAGGTGAATTTTTAAAGCTATTGGATTGGCCAGCTCTAATGCGCTTGTAATGAAAAATGTGAGTGAGAACTTGGCTTGACTTTGAGCTGATTACATTCCAACGACGCAGTAAAAAGAATAGGAGAGCTGTATTAGTGCTGCTGAGGGTAGGAGTCGAGGACAAGGTAGCATATCAACAGCACTCCTGTCAAGAGACAATCCTCCCCACTCTCTTCTTGCTCATACTGTCTGCCTGTCTGTCTGCTCGGCTCCCACACTCACTCACATCTCAGGAACATCGCCGCCTGTTCACCAGCCTCTACTGGCACTCAGCCAAACATCATGGGGCTGTGCTCAGCGAGCATGCTCCCGCTCGTCTCTGGGGAGCTGCTGGAAACACATACACACATAAACACATGGCAGTAAAAAAAAAAAAAGAAAAAAAAAACACCTCCATGTTCCAGAGCAGAGACATACAGCCCCCCAGATTTGGTCCGCCTTTTGATGTGACCCTGAGAACGTTTGATCATACACCTATTTAGCTCCGGCACCACTGCCACCTTCTCCTCTCTACCCCACTGCCCCCAACACACATCAGCACGATCTGCAGCACAGCACCATTCAAAGATAAATGGCACAACGGAGCGCTTCTGTTGAGCGGCAGTCGTGATCCGAGCTTTGCATACATCAGACTCCTCAAGAACTATAGTGTACTGCCAAAAAAAGAGTGCAGCTACTCAGTCACGATGCAGAAAATAGGCCTTCCTCATGCTATCGAGCTTTCACTCATTTTAGTGACTGAGGGCAATGTTTGTGCGCCTGTGTAACAAAAAACATTTTGTCATCGTGTAATTGGTCTGGTGTGTAGTCTTATTTGTTCTGTGACTGTTTTTGTAGCCGTTTAACAACATTTGAGAAAACACAGAAACTAGAGCACTGGTCATTTGTTTATATAAAATGGATAATCTGTGGTCCATTTTATCCCTAGTGGTCAGGTTTGGTGTTCCTCTTCACTGAACCTCCCCTCCCTCATCCAGAACATTGCTTAGCAACTACAGTCTGTCAAGGTTTACCCACAGGTTGAACAGGAATGCCCAAGATTACTAACATGAATGGCCTGGTTCTTCCAGAGATCTCTTCCTGTTTAAACCGAGTTCTTTTTCCCTACTATTGCCAAGCGCCTGCTCATTAGGGTTTTCTCTCTAATATTGCATTTTTCACTGATGATGACATGGTTTACACTAAGATTATTGACTCTGCTTTATTTATTTCATCTGGGAAGGTTTGATTTCCAGCAAATCTAGGAAAAAGTAATGAGACAGATGCAATGATGTAGTGCTGAAAACAAATTAGTTCTGACTAGGAAAAACTGTGAAAATTGTCAACTTGAATTTGCTGTACCAGGGATTAGTGCTGTCACTGACATTATACAGAGCCAGGAGTGAAAACAGGGGACCTCGTTATTTGAAGTTTGACATGTTTCATATGACGATGCAGGAACAGTAAATGTATGATAGAAATTAAGACTAATCTTACAGGTCTCCTTAGAAATTAGTCAACAGAAGCATTTGAAAAAGAAAAAAACTATTTTAATCAACTCTTGCAGCTAAAATTAGCTCAGTCTGCTAAATGATATGCAAGCAGCTGTTGTTTGACTGTAAACTAGAAGCCTGATTATGCCTACCTCTGTCTTAAATCAAACTACAATCTGCCACTGTAAAAGGTATCACAAAAGAATAGAAGGCCTAACACATGTAGCATAATATCCTTATTACTACTTAAAAACCTCACAGGCTGGAGGTTATGGGGAAAACATGTGTCATTATTTCTCAAGCGGTATCTATAAAAGTAAACCTAGGCCATTATGATCAGCTCCACACAGCACAAGCCGGCTCTGATCCCTATACTCCACCGAGAGCAGTGATTTTCCACTGAGTCAATAAGATCCATAACACCTTGTTTTGCTGCCATCTGGCCTGCCTCTGAGCAAATGAATGAGGGGCTAAGTAGCTTTCAACACCTTCCTCCACCCCACTTCAGCAGCTAGCCAGAAGCAGGCAATTTAGCTCCGTAATTGATTTAGTGTTTGGCCTAAAAGATGCTTTCACTTATCAGAGATTGGATTATAGTATTTGCTGTTTGCTCACTATTAGTCAATTTGTCGCTCCTGTGTGATCTGTTGGTATTGTTTTGTTAAAGAAAAACATTGCTCTGTACAGTTAACATATCCCATCCTTGCTTGTTGAGTGTATTTTTTTTACTGAATTGAGAACCACAACATGTTTGGTTGATGGTGAACAGGAGGGAGAGCAGGAGGAATCAAAATCAGCTGTCATCGTGAACTGAGCGCTTCACTTTAGATTAAAATCTCTTTTTCATTCTGTCTCGACAGCATCCTGTTTGCAGACATTGTGGGTTTCACCAGCTTGGCTTCTCAGTGTACAGCTCAGGAACTGGTCAAGCTGCTCAATGAACTCTTTGGGAAGTTTGATGAACTGGCTACAGTAAGTCCTCTCTCTTTCCTCTCTGGCTACTATCTATACTTAATTAATAGCAAAGACCATGAAAATCACATTAAGCCTGTGTAAAGGATGGAATTGTGATTTAACACAGGTGTTATTCTAGAAGGGAAACACTCCTCAAAAATGGACGGAGCAGTGGAGCAGCCAAGGGAATGCACTGAATTAAAAACTGTGTCACTAAAATATAATTTATTATACAAAACAGTTAAAAATGCAAAAGCAATTAAAACAACCCCGGCCAGGGAAAACTCACAATAAAAATCAATAAAACAAAAACATTAAAAGTCCAGTGGCGTCCGCCACGGTGTAAAAGTCACTAAAAGTTAAAAATCCAGCCAATCGGAGCAGAAGGGAAAACCTGGCGGCGTCCTCGCCGTCCTATCAGTGTTTCTGCTCCGGGGTGCTGGAAGGGAGGGGCAGCGACAGTCACTATTCTTATTAATGGCTACGGATATTATAGTTGGATAAGTCGTGAGACTTACCCTGGATGGGCAGAGCTCTTAACTCTGCCCGCCGCTTTCCTGTAGCACGCCAACCGGCACCAGCCCGTCTCGCCGTGGGAGTTAGGGCGCTGTCCCTCTGGCCACTGATTCCCCACCGTGATCTGGCCTCCAGTTATTCCAGCAGCAGAACAGCTCCCTCCGCTTCTCTGCTCGCTGGCATCGTCTTGCTCTCCCACGTCCTGCACGCCAACCTTTACCAGCCCCCGTCTGGGCTTGTGGCCGCCGCCGCCTGATACAGTTCACTCCACCATTTTTGCCACCTCGTCTCCCATCCCTCTTATTGGCCTCCTCCAATGAATACCATAAAAACATGCAATAAAACCCATAAAAATAAAACACTGTGCAATATTAAAAGCTTAAAAAAGTAAAACACAGCAAAACATGCACAATAAAAAACCCTAGGTAACTTGTCTCTTTCCACCCCGTGACACCTGTTCTCAGGATACAAGAGCAGTTGATTGAGATTAAATACCAATTGCTGGCTGTAAATTCTTCCATTCTCAGAATTCCACTTTGTCCGATTCAAATGTCCGAGTTTCACTAATATGGTAGCCAGTTGTTGATATTGGTGTGTCACCGAAGATAGATCATCAAATAGCCATCTATTTACACAGCTAGCAAAAGAGGTGCTAGAAATGCATTTGATCTTATTAACTGAAAACTGTAACTCAGTTACCCTGAGCACTTACACATTATGCAGTAAAAGGTCATTACAATACCTAGCAGTGAAAGCAACAGCAGTTTAACAAGCAGCAAGGAGCACAATTGGAAGGGATTTATGGATAACTATTTTATCCTTTCATGTGCACTCAGCATTATAGAAAACCCAACCCCTAAAAGCACCAAGATGAAAAATCCCCCCAAAAAATAAATTAAATGCTTTACTCAAAAAGCTAAAGGAAAAAATTGGGGGAAAAAACACATGCTGGATATCTAACCCATGTGGACTGCGTAATGTGTTAGGTTTAAAAGGATGGAAATAATAATTGAATAATTCATCATCTTGATTATCAATCTGCAGAGAGCTGAATTCAAAGACACCAGTAATGGACCAAAACATAATGTCCCAGAGATTGGTGCAGGTTTCATTGCCATGCACCATGAGGAACCCAGGACCCACTGCAGCAGTGTGGGGTCTGAAACCGGGTCCAAGTTATCATCCTGATACCTAATGGCAGTCAGGGTGCTGTTACCTAGCCTGTTTGAGGTCTGTTGTTAGTCTTCTCAGCCCATCACTGACCCACCACCATAGCGGTCATACTGAATGATGATACAGACAGCTTAATGTTTTCCATGGCTTCTCCAGACTCCTTCACATCTGTCCATATGTGCTCAGGGTGAACTGATCTTCCTGTCTTTAGCCCCAAACATTTGCAGTAGATGAGCCTGTTTCTGCTGGAGGTTCCCTTCTGTTAAAAGCAAGTTTTTCCTTCCCACAGTTGCCAAGTGGGTTGTCTGATTGTTGAGGTTTTCTCTCTGTTATTGTAGGGTCTTTACCTTACAATATTAAGCACCTTTAGGTGACTGTTGTTTTTATTTCGTGCTATGCAAATGTAAATTTGAATTGAATGGAACTGAATTGAACCCTTGAAAAGCACACGGCATAAATCCTAACCAAGCTCCACTGTGCCGGGCTGTGAGCACAGGGCCCACTAGAGGATGTCAGGCCCTCAGGCCACCCTCAAAAGTCTATTTCTGATTGAAACCTTCACATTCAGGTAATAGCATGTGTTGATGTGGTATCCTGGTGAAATTGGACTAGCTGTCCAACAATAATGATTTAAATTAATACCAAAGCAGCCGAAACCGATTAACAACCCCTCTGCTACTTCACTGACCTGATCGATATCCCTGAGGTTTAACTGAATTGATGCTATACTCTGATTAAAGAGTGTCCGTTTGATATTTTTCGAGCAGTATATTAATGTATTTTTGAAGTTAGTGAAATTTACTAATTTTTGTGGCCTTTTTCTTTTTCAACATGGTTACAAGAATTGCTGTAGGTAGAAACCAACTACGGATTTTGTTGGGTGAGAACAGTCTGAAAGGTACTATAAACTGCTCCACAGTGGGACCAAATCTCAGGCCAGACTGTCTCCACAGCACAGAGAGTAAACTTATGTCAAGCTTCTGTTTAGCTTCCAGTGATAGGGAGCTAGCCAAGCCCATGTAACATGTATTACTGGAACTAGTAACAATAATTTATTAATGGATGTAAGCTTGGGAGGTAGTTGAGGAAGGAAACTCTAGTTGGACACACATACTATGCTCCAGTCTCCTCATGTCACTTAGAAAATACATCCTTCCACTTTTGGTGGCCTATTTAAGCTGTAGGATTCCCCATCTCTCCTTCTGACATGCAAATACTGCTGCACTCTTAAGTGCTGTTCGTCAACATCATCCACCTGCAGGCTCCGGGAGAGATATTTTACTCATTACTCCCTAATTTAATATATAGCATATTTGGAGGAGTGATGATCTCAGAGCCTGGAAGCAAAGTGCTGACTGTAATCTGCTGCTTTAATACTTTATTCATTTCGATCACGAGTTGTTTGCATTAGCACACAGATGGTGACAGTGATGAGACTTACAAATAAACTAAAAATAGACCAAAAATGGTGATATGAAAGGCATTAGTGGTTTTATTATTTGTATATGTGGCAGAAACAGCGTTCACATTCTCCCCACTTTAGATATTCATGTTGTTAGCCATTCATATCCTCGACAGCTTGCTGTCAAACTCTTCCACAAGAGTGCGTCATCTCCCATTTGGCTGTTTGCAGTCTTCAGTGCAGAGAGAGCCAGTTGGTTAATTGGTGAAAAAATAATTAGGTGAATGATTGGCCTGACTTCTTGCGCTGGCTCATTCAGTCAGTATATACAGGGTGATGCTGGGATGTGTAGGTAATGCTGTTTTCTTATTGGTTATTCAGCGACATCAGCAACTCATTAAGGAGGATAACAAAAAAAAAGAGAAAAAAAGTTTTGAAGGCATTTTTTAGTCCATCACATAACTAAATGACACTTTGTAGCTAAGTGAGAGTTTGAGCATTGCACAGCCATTCATTCAATTGTTCTGATATTCGAGTGTGCACTGACAATCAAGCTGAGCTGCACTCCTGGCAGCGATCTTGGTGGTTCACTGTATACAGGGCACACCTGTTAAATTGCTTTGATCTTTCCACAGTTGCTGTACATATTTTAATGCCGGATCCACTTCAACTGCTGTTGTATACAGGGTGGGCCATTTATATGGCTACACCGTAATAACATGGGAATGGTTGGTGATATTAAAGTCCTTTTTGTGGCACATTAGTATATATGAGGGGGCAAACTCTTCCAGATGGGTGGTGACCATGGTGGCCATTTAGAAGTCGGCCATCTTGGATACAACTTTTGTTTTATCAGTAGGAAGAGTGCCATGTGACACATCAGACATATTGGTAATGTCACAAGAAAAACAATGGTGTGCTTGGTTTCAACGTAACTTTATTCTTTCATGAGTTATTTACAAGTTTCTCTTTGTTCACAGCCATTGACATGTTGAAGAGGTTAACACGTGAGGAGCAGATCGAAATTGTGTTGATATCTGGTATATACCATTCCTCCCACAGTCCAAAGACATATAATTAGTGGGATTAAGTTACCTGATGAGTCCAAATTAGCCATAGGTGTGAATGTAAGTGCGAATGGTTGTCTGTCTCTCTGTGTTAGCCTTGCCACAGACTGGGTGACCCTGGACAGGTCAGGCTCCAGCCTCCCCGTGACCCTGATAAGGATGAGCCGAAGAGGACGGATAGATGGATTTCTACTATAATCTGCTTATTTAAATTTTTTTGGAAATAGTCGGAAAATGGGAAAGCGGTTTACAACTTTTGAGTAATGGAGACGTGAACATTACGTAGACTTTACTCCATGGAAAAGGACAAGAATGTACAAACTTCAGCCCAAACCAGCAACAGCTATCCACCGCTGGTAACATGACATCAGCTCTTTCCAAGCACCTTCAAAGAAAACATGTTAACAAAAATGCTGTTAGTATATGCAGTCAGGCTTGTAGCCTTCATTTCTATCTGTGTATTTTTCTGCAGTGTTTTTTGTGTCAAGCGCTCTTTCACCAGCTTTGGTGTCATCTTATCGTTAACACTTAAGCACTGACAGCAGTCTTGGTCAAGTTCTTTGAAAATAGTAATTAGTTACTAATTACTGATTACTTCTCCAAGAAAGTAATCCTGTTACTTTATTAATTACTTATTTTCAAAAGTAATTAATTACTTTATTACTTAGCTACTTTTTAAAAACATGATACACAACCTGAATACGTAAAGCAATAGACCTTTGCCAATTCTATTTTTTCTGCATAGCCATCATATAAAATTGAATCAAATGAAAAAGTCTCTTTTAAAAACTTGTTTTATTAGTTTTAATCTTTTAACTTTATGCACATTGCATCAAGCAAAATTAAATTATATGCAACAGTCTGTGACTGGAAGAAATTTGTTTAACATTTAAACCTATTTTCTGTATATTCCAGCATATAAAATAAAATAATGTTTTATGTTTACACTCACTCTTTCAAATAGATGCAAGTAAAACACAGAAAAAAAAAAAAATCAACGACTCAGCAGCACTGAGTCCTGTCGCTCTTAAATCTATTTTCACCTGTTTAGCAGGAGTAGGGCGGGTGGAGGTTTGCCTGGTGCCACAGTGATCATGTCAGTGGGGGCATCCGGGGGTTTCTCTGTGAATTTCACATTCCTGTGGCAGCGTGCTGGTGCTTGCTCAGATTCGAAGGTTAATGTTTCGCTGTAGAAAGAAGTTTTCTTCCCATGCAGAATGTACAGTGGATGATAATGTTTTTGTCACTTTTTATGGACTAAAACTTTGAGTAATTTAAGTACATCCAAGCTTTAAACGCTGCATGGTCGTACTCTCTGCTGCACTTCATATTATTCATTAATGATCTATACATGTCTGTTGCTGCCATGGACGTCGCACGTGCTTACATCATTGTCATGAGACACTGACAAACAAAATCACATTTTAGTAATGCAATAATGCAGCGTGCTTACAGGAAAGTAATAGTAATCTAATTACTTTTTTGCAATAGTAATCCCTTACTTTACTCACTACTTAAAAAAAATTTAATGGATTACAGTAACACGTTACTTTTAACGTGTTACTGCCCATCTCTGACTGACAGAAAACTCTTGTGTACAATCATTAGGACAAGGACGTGTGTAGCCTAAACTTCATATTGTTAAGTAGTGTTAATTATCTTAGGCCATGTTCAATTCAATTCAATTTTATTTATACAGTCGCTTCAAGGCACTTTATATTGTAAGATGGACCCTACAATAATAGGGCCATGTAATAATTTACTTTCTACTTGAAGTATTTCAGTGATATAATGCTATAAATTTTTGTATTTTAAATAGTAAATAACAATGTGTAATAGGCAGTTTTTTAAACAATGACCTCAATGCTACAATTAATCAGTGTAAAAGCTTATGGCCACACCACCCTGATCACGCAGCTCTCACCTGATCTCGGAGCTGTGCGATTACAAATCAGGGCCGCATAAATGATACTAGGTGTTGTGACCAGAGATGGGCAGTAACACGTTACAAGTAACGCGTTACAAGTAACGCGTTACTGCCCATCTCTACAAGTAACGCGTTACTGTAATCTGATTACTTTTTTCAGAGTAACGAGTAAAGTAAGGGATTACTATTGCAAAAACGGTAATTAGATTACCGTTACTTTCCCGTAGGAACGCTGCGTTACTGCGTTACTAAAACCGTGATTTTTTTGCGAGAATGTCTCATGACAGTGACGTAAGCGAGTGCGACGTTCGTGACAACAGCTGTGTGCAGATCAACAATGGATCATATATCGAGTGCGGGAGAGAGTATGAGCGTGCAGCGTTTAAAGCGTGGAAGTACTGACCTTACTTTGAGTTTGATTCCATAAAAAGTGACAAAAACATTAGTGTCCGTTGTGCGTGGGAAGAAAACTTCTTTTTACAGCGAAAAAACCCCTAAACTTCCAACAAGCACCGAGTGCGCTACGACGTAATGGGAAACTCACAGAGAAACTCGCGGATTCTTCCACTGACCGCTGCGGCACACCTGCACCAGGGTAAACCTCCGCCTACCCCACTCCTGCTTTACAGGTGAAAATAGAGCAACAGGACCGCTAGTCTTTGATTTATTTATTTTCTGCTGTGTTTTACTTGCATCTATTTGAAAGAGTGAGTGTAAACACACACACAAAAAAAATTATGTGCTGGAATGTGCAGAAAATAAGTTTAAATGTTAAACAAATTTCTTCCAGTCAGAGACTGTTGCATATAATTAAATTTTTGCTTGATGCATAAAGTTAAAAGATTAAAACTGATAAAACAAGTTAAAAACAGAGACTTTTCCATTTGATTACATTTTGAATGATGGATTATTCAGAAAAAGTAGAATTGGGCTGAAAGATCTATCGCTTTATCACCTCTTCAGGTTGTAAATGGTGTTTTTAAAAAGTAACTAAGTAACTAAGTAATTAATTACTTTTGAAAATAAGTAATCAGTAAAGTAACAGGATTACTCTTTTGGGAAGTAATCGGTAATTAGTTACTGATTACTTTTCAAGTAACTTGAAATTGTAAAATATGTAAAACAATTTAATGGGAAACCTACAATTTCCTTATTAACTACGTCAGCTGTAACAAACTGAGGCCTCTCATATGAACAGTCCTTTTTTAGAATATTAATGCAGCATTACGTTTTACTTTGTCATAGAAAAACAGAAAATTCACTGCTTACAGCATGTGCAAAAGTTCATTCTGCAGAGGTGGATTTGTCTCTTTAAAAATCAATAAAATGAGGAATCTGCATACAAATGTTGTGTTTGTAAGTCTATGTGGTTTTAGTTGCAGTGAGACAAGTATATGGGATGGTGAAACTTGCAAAACAAAGTAGCTTTAAAAAAAAAAAGAAGTAATGTCACTGAGCCATCACACTCACAGCCTACAGTGAGGGAGGAAGGCTGGCTGCAGCGAGTCCAAACAGTTGGTGAGCTCCTTTTTTCAGCACGTTGTTCCGAAGAAGCCTCCAAGAAAACAAAATGTATTATTTAGTCCTGGAGCTCATTTATTATGCCAAGTCATGTATTGATCCAAAAAGTGAAAGTAAAGCTGGAGAGGTTAACTGACATGTAGGAGGAGGAGGAGGGAGTCAAGAAAGAGAAGGAATTGGGAGGCTGAGAGAGGAAGAGATGACAGGATCGATTTCTAGACAGAGGGGAGATGAGCAGGGCTGAGGAGGTGGAGTGTTAATGTGTGTGTGAGAATAAGATTCCTTCCCAACAATGCGAGAAACTTATAAAGTCATGAAGTAAATGATTACTTCAAGTTACTGCCTCAAAACATGGTTCTACAAGCTACTCAATCAGAGGGTGTACTTAGCTTTTTCAGAGGACTGCACAGAATCCTGTAAGAACTTTCTTTGTCACATGATTGTATATAGTCATTATAAACATGCAGAGTTAACATTGTGAATGGATGTATTTGATCTCTGATTTTTTCATTATACTAAACAAGGTGCTTTGGTCACTGCTCCTGTAACATTTGTTGCTAATATTCAGCACTTCTCTGGCCTCTGGTAGGCACAAAGAGGCTGTGGCCTTGAGAAAACAGACTGTACCATTAGAAGTCAGTCCTGTCCAAGATATTGCACTCACACTCAACTCTTTACCACATGCTTGACCTCTTCCATGAGGCCAAGAGACAGTTTACTCCTGCTTTCTACATGCAGACACGCACACAAGTCACATGATGGGCAGGATTATCCGTCATGAGCTCATTCTGTATCTCAGCAATCAGTCGTGGCTTAACATAGAGAGAGCGATAGGCCGAGGGTGAAAAGAGCAAGATACGAGTTATGTGTCTTGCTAGCAGCGCTTTGAAACTCAGCAAGCCATTATATAGAAACCTTGTGATGAGGATATATTGGGTGCATGTGTGTGAGCATTTGTGGGTAGCTGCAGCTGCAACCTAATTGAGATTTATACCCCGTCGTGTTAGCCAGGGAGAAATTCTCTTTCAAACCAGCTCTGTCACAGCTGCTGAGCCTGTCTGGCTGCTGTATGCTACACAACACATTAGTTCCCTGCGGGCTCAACTTAAACTTAACCACAACAGACACATGCCTAACACTAACCTTCACCTAACCATAGCGAAGACAGCATCAAGCAAAACAGAGGCACAAAGTCTGCACTTGAATCAGGGAGCTTTATTCCTAAATGTGTCTCCCAAAGCAAACAGAGATACTTTTCTCTTGTGACATGGTTTGCTGTGAGCAGATAATTTCTGTTCACGGACACGGACGCACACACAGGCACATGCACACTTCTCTCTCTTCCGAGTGCCGGGATAATCATGCACGTTCTGAATTCTCATATCCTCCCACGCCAGAATCTTTCTGCTCCCGTGAGCAGAAAACCAGAGCACCCCATCTTCTCTCTTCTCATCTCTGCCTCTTACCCCGCAATTGTCATGAATCTTCTGTATATATGAATGTGTGTGTTTGTGTGTGTGCACATGTGTGCTTGTCAGTCAGAGGTTGCCTGCAGGCTAAGCTTTGTAGGGTCTTCCATTGCAATTTTCTGATGACTCTGTGTGATACAGTGCCAAAAGGAAACCCTGTGTGTGCCACTAAATCGTGTGCAGTACAGTATGTGTGCAAGTTACCATGCAGCTGTTTTTTTGCATTTTTTTTGCAGGTATGTGTCTGAGTGGGGATTTGTGTGTCTGTAAAGGTGTCTGTGTGCATTGGTGAGTGTGTGTGTGGCACCATTGCTGAGTTTGTGCACAATGTGCACTGTGACAAATAGCGGATCTGTCTGGAAATGTGGGGGCGGGATTCTACTTCAAGAGCATGTCGGAGCAATTAGAGTTGGCCTCAACTACAAATACACAAACAGTAGCATAAGCACACACATCTGATTAAAATGAATCGAATTGCAGCTGCAGCTTCCATACAGTTTCTGCAGAAGAAAGGGATTAAAATAGCAATGGTCCTGTCATAATTAGCTATTTATGGGGCATTAAACTTTACAAAATCTGCGATCCAGATGGAAATAAAAGTTAGTCACACCAGCTCACGTCACAGAAAAATTTGACCATGCTATCTAAGAACAATTAGGAGTCATGCTCCGTGTAGAGTAATAATGATAGAGCCATCAAATAAGATGGCTACAGGTAAATGTATATCAGGGCAAGTACCAGTAGTTTACAAAATCAGGGACGTGCTAGGATTAAGCTGACCCCCCACAAGGGTTATCTACTGGTGATTTTCAATTAAGTTAAATTAAGAATTTCATTAGCTTCTAGCTAATGTTAACTGCTTTGACATTTAAAAAGAGAAAAAATGAAAACACAAATAAGTAAAACAGGATTAGAGAATAAGTTAAATAAAAAGAAAAGCTACTTTTAGCTACTCCTTTAGTGAGCCCTGTATTATGAGTGAATAAAGGGATCACTCATTGTGGTGATCCCTTTATTCACAAGGGATCACCACAATGAGTAGCTCTGCATGTTTGATTGGGCAGCAGGATCTTTTGATAGTTAGGAAAATGTGTAAGCCACTACACTATGGAGGACCTGTTAGACAATAAGTTAAATATTTTGACTTACTAGTGCTTTACCAGTTTAGACTACCTTGCTAACCTAGCAAGGTAGTCTAAACAGTTCAGTCCTATGTGTAAAACAATTGTTTTCTGTGCTCTTCTGCTGGTATTTTACTTTCTCCTCATGCTGGAAAAGGGTCAATAAACTCTCTGATACCTGTCTCTATCTCCCTCATATCTTTTCCAGTGTACAGTGTACAGAGCTGTAAAAACGCAGCTACGTTAATCATTATGTGCCACCACACAATTAAAGATTCGTTTAATGACATTAAACCTGACAAAGATACATTTAAAGATATGTGTAGTATACACTCAAAATAACTACATTTTTCTAATCTCACTGACATTGCTCATCTTTCTTTTTCTCTTTGTGTCTGTAGGAGAATCACTGCAGGCGCATAAAGATACTGGGGGACTGTTACTACTGCGTGTCAGGACTGACCCAACCCAAGGCGGACCATGCCCACTGCTGTGTAGAAATGGGCCTGGATATGATTGATACCATTGCGTATGTCACACACTGACATGCAGGCAAAAATTTCTTTGTTATGATTGTTTTGGGGAAGGACCAGAAGTCAACAGTTACTCTACAATGTGTGATCATCCGAATTGTTTCTTAAGAAGAAAACAATTTTATCCTTTTAAGTTGCTTTCGGTGCATTGCTTCTATGACAACAGTTTCTGGGAAATCCGAGAAAACTGAGGCACTTCTTACCTGCTTCAACAGTAATATACATCGATCAGGGATAACATTAGGACCACTTGTCTAGTATTGCGTCGGTCCCCCTTTTGCTGCCAAAACACCTGTCACAAAGGTAACCTAGAAAGCTGACCTTTGTAACATGTGATTGATATTGAGTGTGTATATATTCCAATCCAAACAAATCCTAACCACATAGATTTGGTTGACTTCCAAATCTATTCCCTTTACTTCTTTTTCATTCATTTGGAACCTAAAAGACACTTGCTTGCACGTAGCCCTGGTTTCCGCCCCTCTCCCTAAAAGCATGTAGACACCACGTACACGGAGAACCTTTGCCTCACTTTCCTGTGTGAACCTGCGCCTGTCATGTTCTTTGCCCCACCGCTCTGTCTGGGAGGATGGATGCCGGAGTGGGAGCCCTTTATCTCAAAGGACAGGTGCTGCCATGCACACGCATTCCTCAGTATGCGTGTGAGTGTAAGATGTCCCTTCTTCAACCTTATGGGCAAACCACATTTTCTTTTCTGCCATCCTGTAAACAGACACACCCACCCCCCACACACGCAAATACACACTTTGTGAACCCTTTGCCATTCTCAATTTCCTTCCTCGTCTGTGACTGTCTCACATCTGAAGTGGGTGACCTCCCACAGGTTACTAGGTGATTTACCAGGGAGGAGAGGCTCTGGAAAAGTCCTGCTTTTTCGTCACTGCCCCACAGTACGACTCAGGGAAGGTGATCCACACATGCGCATTCATATTGTAAACACATACATGTGAACATAAACTTTTTTGAAGGCGCATTGAGTAGTTTGTGCTTTTTTTGGAACAAAGTTGAAATGTGTTGGAAGCGTATGAATACAGATGCGCCTCTCTACATCAAAGATTTTGTACTCGTGTAGCAACCCTGAATCAGTTTTGCTACACAATTCAGAACTTTAAGATTCAAGATTAATTCCATTATCATAATCTAACACGAGGCTGTAAAACAATATCCACAAAAATAGCAATTTAAAAAAAGGGCTCTTGTGCTCAAATGTGGTTGCGCTACAGCAGATGTTTCTGGTTGGCTTGCCACATGGCAGGAAGGTAAACAGGTTGTGGCAGGGGGTGGAATTGTCTTTTAATATATTTTGGGTTCTGCACCAACATTTAACCTCATTGTACAGCTATCACTGATGCTTGGTAGATGGTTGCCTGATTTCTTCCAACACATCCCATACCAGTTATTGGTGTTTCCTGCTGGGAAACAGCTATACTTCTTTGCAGATGTTAATAAGACCTTGTTGTGAGAATTTATCCTCTTTAAGTTTGAGCTAAAGGTCACTGTAGTCTAACCTAGTGTTGTTAACACTCAGTAATCTGGAGAAATTTGCTGGGCATCTTTTACTACCCAGCATTATCATTGCTTCAGCCACACTGCTTCCTATATGGCAACAAAAAGAAAAGAAAACAACAACAATAAAACAAAAATGCTTTAAATGTTACATTGTCCTGGTTTTTGTTCAGGTAGTTATAAATCATTCTTTCCCCCCCCTGCAGGTCGGTGGTGGAGGCCACAGAGGTGGATCTGAACATGCGCGTAGGCCTGCACACAGGACGGGTGCTGTGTGGCGTGCTGGGCCTGAGGAAATGGCAGTATGATGTCTGGTCAAATGATGTCACACTGGCGAATGTGATGGAGGCTGGAGGGCTGCCAGGGTTAGTACTGACTGTTACACCCACTGAAAATCAGACGAACGCAGCACACACACTCATGCAAAGACACAGAATACAGTATGTCAGCTACAGTAATATGACACAGTGCTATGACAGACTTTTTGTATCTGTATGTACACTACTATGTTCATAGACTTCTCAAATGGTTATCATAATTCACAGGGTCATTTACATAGAAATGTAAAATTACCGTATTTTCGGACCATAAGGCGCACTGAATTATATGGCGCATTAAGTGAAACAAAACAGTCTGATAAGTCAGACTTAACTCATTCTTCTTGCTTCCTCCACTTCCGTATCATTAATTCATTAATGTTGAATTCTCTCGCAGCTGCTCTATTGCCATGTTGTTTCAGTATATTAATGACTAACCTGTTCTCCTGACTGAAGTTTGGTCCTTTTACAGTATCCTGCCATGCAATTGCATTTGTCCATAACCATCAGGAACCCTCATGTTGCCATTTAGAGTGAAAAAAAGTTAGCGTTCATCCTCCAGTTTCACTGTTTATGTTATGCTAACATAGCTGTGTTGCTAGTGATCAGGTAGCACATCATTATATACCAGCTAGTCCAACTTCAGTAACCCTACAAACGTCACTGCTGTTTCGTTTTCTGTCTTCATTTATGTTGAAAGTGATAGCAGAGCTGTACATTTTAAGTTTTTCAGAAATCTCTCAGTCAGAACATGCTATATCATGTTTAGGTGGTAACTAGCAAGCTAACTTCCTGCTAACTTCTAACTCGGTTAAATGTAATAAATTCTGTTTTCATGGATGCCTGGATGTTAAACTTAATTGTTACACCTGGTAAAGCTGCAAAACGATCATTTTATTAAAGATGAAACAATTTAGACCATGTTTAACTCTCAGTAATGCCGCAGTGTTCGTATGACTTTGGAACCTGAAGGGACAGAGTTTTGGACCCAGATTACTCCGTGAGGCTCCTGACTACGGTAGCCATAACTCTCCGACAATCCATCAAGCAGTGCGGTTTTGTAGCTTACGAAGTCGTACTAAAGCATTTTTTGACAGATTTCTGAGCCCGTGTACCACATAAAATCGGTTTGAGGTCAGTAAGTACAACCAGAATTCATACATAAGACTCACCGGATTATAAGGCACACTGATGATTTTTGAGAAAATTTAAGGATTTTAAGTGCGCCTTATAGTGTGGAAAATATGGTACCTTTAAAAAAAACAAAAACAGACAAACAATGAATTTAGCAAGCTATTGCTTACCTAAGTATTTTTCAAAATGTATAAATATTGTGAAAATGCACTTGATCAGTCACCCATTATCCATCCATTAACTGAAGATCAGTGAAAAAGTGTATAAAATAGTGTTTGAGCATGACCTGACATTGTTACCAGATATGAAAGAAAGCTTTCGCAAGACTCTAAGCAGTCCCATGGAAAACTGTATCATTAGCTTGTTGGACAAACTTTAAAAAGCTAGAAGCTGAAGTACTGATTTTCTGTAGGTCTCTATCAGTTTTTCACATTATTATGAAAGTTTGGCCCCTGTGTTTGAGGCAATTGTCCTGTTGCATGATTCAATTTTGGTCCAGCTTTACCATTTAGACAGATGCCCTCACATTTGACTCTAGAAAATGTACAGGTCCTGTGCCTGAATCATCACCTCTCCAACACTGTGCTTGACAGCTGGTAGGATGTGTTTGTGCTGATATGCTGTCTTTGTTTTCTTCCAAACATGTTGCATCATGGCCAAACATCTTTACATTGATTTCACCTGTCCAAAGGACATCGGTCCATTCTCATGGATTCTTTAGCTACAGCTTTGCAAACCTAAGCCATGCTACCATGTTCATTTTAGAGAGAAGAGGCTTTCTCCTGGCAACCCTTCCAATCAAGCCATAGTTCTTCAGTCTTTTTCTAATAGTACTGTTCTGAGCTTACCATTTTACTTGCTAACTGAGGCCTGTAGAGTGCATGGTTTGCATGGTTTGACTTGGTGGGATGTCCACCCCTGAGAAGACTGTTGTGGTGTGTTAACACATACCTGGATACTCCAGACTAGCAAACTGCAGTATTATAAAATATAAATAAGATATAAATTCACTAGCTGTGTCCATGTCCTCATTTTAGGCTTGACAGCGTTTTAGTAGATAATGCGCCCTGCCACAAAGCAAAATTGGTACAAGAATGGTTTGAGGAGCACAACACAGAGTTTGAGGTGTTGACTTTGCCTCTAAATTTGCCAGATCTCAATCCAGTCGAGCATCTTCGATCCATGGAGGCCCCACTTTGCAACTGGCAGGACTTAAAAGATCTGTTGCTAAAAGCTTGGTGCCAAATACCGCAGCACACGTTCATATTAAGCAGCGGGTCATAATGTTATACCTGATTGGTGTATACGTATATGCAGCCATCAGATTATGTTTTGGACAGCACCACATTTTTTGACATCAGAAGAGATCATATTGGAAAAAAAATACTAGAATTTCACTCACCGCACTCAAGCACAAATTTATTGGACTTTACTACATATAATTAGTGTAATAATCTCATACTATAACTTATACTAAGCAATGGTTTACAGTTTTTGTACTTTTTCCAATAAACAGAAAAGATATTACAGGTCCGATTGAATAAGGTGCTGCTTACAACTGTTGTAAGATTGTGGGGGCGATTGTGGCTCAAGAGTTGGGAGTTCGTCTTGTAATTGGAAGGTTGCCGGTTCGAGCCCCGGCTTGGACAGTCTCGGTTGTTGTGTCCTTGGGCAAGACACTTCACCCGTTGCCTACTGGTGGTGGTCAGAGGGCCCGGTGGCGCCAGTGTCCGGCAGCCTCGCCTCTGTCAGTGCGCCCCAGGGTGGCTGTGGCTACAATGTAGCTGCCATCACCAGTGTGTGAATGGGTGGATGACTGGATATGTAAAGTGCTTTGAGGTCCTTAGGGACTAGTAAAGCGCTATATAAATACAGGCCATTTACCATACATCCTTAAACTTGTCATGTCGATCTGACCTAGAAAAAAACCAAACAAAATATCAAAGCAATGTAAACATAAAACAGCATCCCTGAGTAGGCACACCAACATCTGCTCAACAAGTAACTGAGAGATCACAACCTGTGTTAGTTTACAGAGTTGTACCAAAATAAACCACATGGGTCATCCTGATATTTTAAGTGTTTTTAACTGTTTCCATACAACATCTGGATTGACTTGGCTTACTGTAATCATTTGTGGAATCATTTCGTTGGTGTTCATGCTAATTGTTGATGAAATAGTAAATAAAATGATCTTTTAAGAGGTCAACTTTTCCCACATTCTGCCCTGAAAAACCATTGCAAGAAAATAATTCAGATTTAATGTAGTTGCACAAATGTGCTAACTAGGACATAAACAGCAGCTAAAAATAAAACTGACCACCACGATTAAATTAATGTCACTTCATTAAACTGGCTGCAGAAATGATCAGACCTACACAGTGTATACGGACGTGGCTGGGTTTCTTTATTTTGTTTACTAGTTCTTTTCAGGTTACGGCACAACTCGAGCCAGGAGTCAGCTCTTCTCGAGGCTTCCTCCACTGCACACTCTCCCCGTCAGTCTCCTCCGTTACTATATACAAGGAGAGAGTGATTAGTCTCTGCACAAACACCTGTCCCCTCTGCCACCCCGACGCCGCCCCAAGAGCTAGCTGCGCCACCCGTCCCACGGCAGCAGGCCAGAGACCACACCCCTGCCACATTGGCATACAGTAACAAGCAGATTTGCATTTTAAACAGCACTGAAATGAGATCGCCTGTTTGGCTAAATTTGGTTCTGTTTCAAGTGAGGTAATAAGATTTTAGGACTTGTTACCAGATTAGATGATTTACCAGGATGAAAATTTCTATGATGTGACGAGTTTTGAGCAAGCCGAGGGGCTATTAAGCTGATAAAAATAATGAGGGGATAATGATTTGAGACCTTAGTGTTGGACTTTTTATCACCAACTGCTTTTTGTCCTCTGCTTTGCTTGTGCTCCCAGCAAGGTGCACATCACAAGGACCACCCTGGAGTGTTTGAACGGAGACTACGAGGTGGAACCGGGCTTTGGCCACGAGAGACATGCCTTCCTACAGAAGCATCACATAGAAACGTTTTTCATCGTGCCATCACACAGACGGAAAGTACGACAGAATGATTTCTTTTCTGCAGATTCTCTTACAACCGTATAACTTGAGAGGTGACACAGCTGTCAGTGTTGTAACAGTTAATCCTCTGATGGAGGGAGAGGGAGGCAAGCCATGTGCTAAGCTGGCATACACATGACTAGTATCAATATCTCACACCAACTGCACATGTGCATCGGAGCTGGCTGTTCGTGTCAGAAAAAATGTTTTAAATCCCTCGTAAAGTGCACGTGCACAACGCTGGCACCGGCATGCACACGCAGATAAACACTTGATCCAGGTTTTGTAATATCCCACATTCACAGTTTACTGTAAAAATCCCACTCAAGCCTACTTGATTTCCATGAATGAGACAATTCTCCACATTTAATTTCATGCCATGTCCTTTTAACCCCTTCATTAATGGAGAATATAAATTTTGAATTTGAACATTTTTGAATTAAAAGATTTTTATGGATAATTAAATGGAGGGAAGATGCAATCAGAAACACTGATGTTAAATTGTTTAAGTTGTGGAGGGTTCCAAAATAATAATAATAATTATGATGAATTGGCAAGAAATAATATTACTTGGTTGTACAAGTAATCAATGGTGCATTCGTCCCTAAAACAGAATATATGTTGCTTTTATTTCCACACATGACACTGAAGTAAATCTCTTTCGATTTTTAAATCAAATGAAATCAAGACCTGATGTCTTCTCTGTCCCATCTAGCCTAAAATGAAGCATAACAATAGTGAATTTAGGATTTTTACATTTGTTTGCTTTTTTAAATTTAGATGCATTTTACTACTTATTATGAGAGCTGTGCTATTTTTGGAGCTACATATTTGTTATTGTCATTTTACATTTACTCACATTTAGTCATATGACTAAATGTAAAAAGAGCGTGCCTGCTTGTATTGTGCTTGTTCAGATCTACTGCGCATTATCATAATACATTTTCTTTATTTGTAATATATGTAGAGTGATACGTCTGTCCTAAGGGCCAATGGCAATACATAGCTCTGATTAATGAGGACTTAAAGGCAGCCACTGGCGCAGTGTGGCATGACACACATTTTGTGTTGCTACTGTGTTGTTGATAACAGCTGGCTAGTGGCGACTTTTTATTGACCCTGTAGATTACAAAGAAATGAGCAGCACATTATTTTTGGTAATATATGAAACTGATTTAAAAAAACAAAACAAAACAAAAACATTTATTGTTTTTTCAGCCCGTATAAAAAAAAAACCCCTTAAAACCATAATAGCTTTAACAAATTTACAAACATAAGAAATTTAATAAGACTTACAATTTCCTTGATCTTAATCAAAGCTTTATAATGACCCACAACGGTCAGGGTGACTTGGACTGACTAGTCTTTAAGCACCCTTAAAACAATGAGAACAAAATAATCACATTCACATGTCCAACTATTTAGTTAAAAGATTAAGTACCTTTAAAATACATGGCCCAAATCAATAATTGTATTAATTATAAAAGCAATAGTAATGTAAATGTTCCAGCCTATTTAACCATATTTAACGTAGTACAACATACAGTAGCAACAGTAATACAAAAATCCTAACAATGTATGCCACAAAGCTAAATTTATAAGTCTGATACAGCACATGATAAATGGTAAAATTCTAATGTTATGGCAAATATCCATATTCAAATACGAGACTGCGTAATGCTAATGATAATTACTTTGACTTTGGCATGTTTCAGTTTCATATATTTCACATTTTCACTTCGCAAGCAAGAAAAAATAACATAAAAAATGAAAGACGGATTGAATTTATAGATGTATTAGTTACGAGTTTTTGTGTTTACTGTTTGTACTGTCAATTATTCTATCAAAGCTGTGCTCAATTGTGCTATATACACTAGGCTAAATGTTAGCTTTTTCATCCTGAAAAATATTAACAAGATAAGAGACTTAATGCTTCATTTGATTTATGTGATATTTTCTTTTTCTTCTTTTTTTTCCAAAAAAGCCTATTATAGTATATCATATCAAGCCTTAAATGTGTTTAGTATGTTGAGTTCTTTATCAAATGTTCTATTCATTGTTTTATTTTTATCTTTATTTCCAGATCTTTCCTGGTATTATCCTATCAGACATCAAACCAGCCAAGAGGATGAAGTTCAAGACAGTGTGCTACTTGCTTGTGCAGCTCATGCACTGTAGGAAGATGTTCAAGGCCGAGATCCCCTTCTCCAATGTCATGACCTGTGAGGATGATGACAAGGTATGTGTAAAAAGCACTAATGAAAGCATCTCTTTGGTTTCAAATTACAAAAGTAATTTGCTATGCTTGCATATGAGTGCACAGAATATGAATTACTAGTTCACATAGTCAAATGGAAATCCTTTTATTAGACTTGCCTATAGGTGTTTTTTGGGTGGATTGAAATCCTGCTTGGATCCATAATCTGCATGTCAAACAATCACACAAGAAAACATTAATATGCATTTAATGTTTGCTTGTATTGTATTAATGTATTAATATGTACATTTCACATCTTCAGAAGTACAATAGTACTCCTGCTTTATGACAGACTCTTAAAAAGTAAGCCACTGGGACTGATACAACCACTGACATTGACTTTATATATGCCAGATTGCAATTTCATGTCCATATGAGCATCACCTTGTTCTTGTTGATGTGTTTCTTGGCTCTGTGTGTGACGAGGCAGTGAGTCAGTCATGGAGTCGTCGAGTGTTTGGGCGATTGGTGTTGTGTCACAGTGTCTGGCTGTCAGAAATAACCTGCTAGCTCTAATCCGCCCAACTCTGTGAGCCGGTCCAGGCATTAGCACTTCATGATTTTGATGAGGTTGCATTACAACTGCTGGTAATCACCCAGTGCCTGGTATCATCTCTCATAATAGCATTAGACACATTGTTATATGATTATCCAAGTAGCTAAAATCCTTCCTTTGTGACACATAGCAAATCTATAATAGAATTATGACTGGGAATTGTTTGGTGCTATTTACAAGATCTAATCTTGCTATACATGACAAATTAAAAATGGTGACTCTTGCTTCACTGTCACCTGTCAAGGGGCGGAATGCATTAGGCAGCAAGTGAATATTCAGTTCTTGATACAGATGTGTTGGAAGTAGGAAAAATGGCCGAGCATCAGAATCAGAGAGACTTTGCTAAGCCAAACTTTGATGGCTAGGACACTGACTGTTCCAGGAGGGGTTTTCTAGTTAGTACATACTAAAAGTGGTCCAAAGAACCGTTTTGAATGACAACAAAGTTATCACCATGTTCATCTGGGAAAGTTTGTGTTTTGAAGCGTTACTTTGATGGGTTCACAAACATAAAAAGTTCAAGCTTTAGACGTGATTTCAAATATCTCAGTGTGACTGAGCATCTGTGGAATATTCTAAAAAAACAAGTCAAACTGAGGGAGCCTTCACCTGGCAACTTTGCTGCTTACATCTTTTTGCTACAGGACATCGTCAGAAATCTTGTGGAGTCTCGATTCCCCAACAAGCAAAAGCTGATTTTATGACTAAAGGGGGTCTTTAAAGCATGTATGCAGGATGTGGCATGTACTGTGCTTTGAAACACATTATCTTGATTAGCTTGCACCCACTTTGGGGGCACTGTGGTCAACGTTAGGAATAACTTTGATTGCTGCATGCTGTGAAAGGAGAAGGAGGGTATCCAGCTGGCAGCACAGAAAGCTGTGTGTGTCAACAGTTGTGGAGCTCGGTTTTGGTCAGTAACACATGTAAAGAGCTTGGATTTGTTATTCGTTCTTCCAAATAGGTCCATAAATCTGTTATACCTTCAGACATAATAAGGAACAGGAGAGGAAAAAGCAGATCTTAAAGAAAAATGTCTTCATCTAATATTATACTGTAGCCAATGAGCAGTAACTTCTGCAGTTAACATACCATTCTATAGTTTGTTATCATAATTTTCAAATTGGGCATTATTTTATTCATTATCGTATTTGACAACTGAGTTCCATCTCTCTGGATAATTCCACCCACAGGACCAATAAAAAACCGCCACACGGAAAAAGCAATTAAAACACACCAATGTGTACTTTGTCTACCTACTTATTTTCTGATTAACTGCTACCTGAAACTTCAGTGTGATGTGACATTAGTGCCTCGGTTGTATTACCAGCAGCAAATAAGTATTTATAACCTTATCATCAGATTGTATATTAGACCTTTTCTCTTTGCCACCATCAGATCAAAAGCACAGTGTCAGTACAATGCCCATTTTAATGAGGTTCAGCTATAGTTCATATCTATATATACTTTAATTTACATTATAAAATGTTATCACATCTTAATCTGCTACATGGAACTTGTAGGAAGTTGACATGTGATCAAGAAACAAAAGACCCCCCCCCCAAAAAAGGCTATTAATGGGTGGTGGAGCAAAGAAAAACTGCTTCTTGTCTTTTTTTTTTTTACCAAGGTCTTTTAATGATAAGAGCCTTGTGCCGAAATTTGTGCCTGAGCTCTAACTTCACAGTGGTTAAACAATATTCAAGGCCCTGTGGTTTTGATCGATTAGATTTAAAGCCTTTTGCATGTTAATTTCTTAATCTGTTTAAAAAAAAATTCAGTCGCCTAACTTCTAATTTCAGCCTTCTCTGCATTTATGAATTTGTGCACGCATAACATGCATGTGTGCATCGCTGTGAGCTGCTATTGGTAGTTTGATGGTAAGTAATGAGTATTATATCCTCAGATATTCAGACAAGCATGTCTGCAAACTTTTTTATCGTCTTTATAGAGTTATATCAAATTCTCCTGTGCTCAGGAGCTGTGTAAGTGCTGAGCTCACAAAACTCTTCATTTGTATGCCTCACCGCATCAGCTGACAAGCAGTCAGCCTTAACGCACGAGGCAGGTCTCTGCAGAGACTGATTGTGTTGTCTTTTTCGCTGTATGACAGCGGCGAGCTTTGCGGACTGCATCGGAGAAGCTGAGGAATCGGACGTCTTTCTCAGCCACTGCCGTGCAGCACTCGCCAGGAACGCGAGTCAACCGTTACATTGGGCGGCTCATCGAAGCGCGTCAGACCGAGTCTGAGACATCAGACCTCAACTACATCACCCTGTTCTACAGGAGCAGAGACAGGGAGCGCAGGGTGAGGACACACGAGACCTGAACATCTGATCGAGAAACACGTAACTTTTCAACAGATATACAAATGCATTAATATATACTTTGCTCAAGATACAACATGCTTCGTGACTGCCCCCCCTTCTGTCTTACACTCGCACATACACACCCTACACGAGCTCTAATTCTCTTTCTCCCTCTCTCCCACGCCTGTTGTCTATGTGTGTGTGCGTGCAAGAGGAATCCACCCACCCTCTCAAGAGGGGGTGCAGATAATGATTTGGGAACGTCTGAGCAGCACACGTGATATCTTTCTCCAATGTGTGCGTGGGTAGCCATAAAGAAGAAGCAGAACAGAGATGGGTTCATGCGTCGACATGTGCGCGCGTGTCAGCGTCTGCATTTAAAGTTGTTTCAGAAGAAATAAAACCTGTGCAAAGTAAAAACATAATTAATTGCCTCTCATGTTTAGCTTGTTTTAGCCTTGCTATCTTTTAGGAGAAGCGCAATAAATAAAGAAGACACAAATGAGCATAATGGGTTTTTAAAAATATATTCCTGCACTACACGATTTATTTCAAAACAAATTTACAAATTTAGACATCTCTTTTCCTTTCTTTTGCAAGAGATAAGTGAAGTTTTTTATTAGTACAAACATGAGCCAAAAAGCCTCTTTTCCAGTTAAATAAAAACAATTGTGGTATTCTGTATTCTGGGTAAAAACTATTTTTCTTGTTAGAGTAAAAAGCAGCTGTGATAAGTAAATGGCTTATGGCTGTCACTTTTTGTGGTCATAAACACGTGAGGATCCAATTGGAAACACCGTAGGAGACGGAAAAATCAAATCCTGTATTTTCAAAGGGTAAACAGAAGGCTCTGCAGATATGAGGCATGAAGTCTAAAATGTGTCCTAAAAGTCTAGGTAGGGTAGAAGGAAAACAAACTAGATTCAGGATCGGATTCAGGAATAACAGAGAGTTGTGATAATGACAAATACTGAGGTAGGACATGGAGAATAAATGAGCACAACAGGGAAAGGGATAATAAACCGCATGTGAACTAAATCAGGACAGCAACCAGGGCAGACAAATGAACGAAAGGCGGACAGGAACTATTCTTCGAAATAAAGCAGAGAATATTAAAAGAAGTAAAAAGAATGAACTGTAAGATAAAGACAGGTGGAACAATGTAAAAAAGATGGGTGTACCTTCCAGGTCTGTGGCAGTGTCTTAAACCTGCATTCTTTCTAATGACCAGCAGGGAGAGAATCTACTGGTTTCAAAAACACAGTCTGAATGTATAGAAGTCAGCCCTCTGCCTCTCTGATCCATTACCTCAGTAAAGACTTTTCTAGTGAAATTAAGTGCTCACTCACTAGTTTCAAGTCACACTGAAACTATCGAGATGTAAAAACCAACAATAGCACCTTTAAACTTCATTAGTATCATACCATGTTAACATTTGTAGCTGGTCAGTTTCTAGTAAAACTGAAATGACCATGTAGTTGTCTTCAAACAATCTTATGTACTTATCTCTAGGATGATGTAAAAGCAATGCCAGGATTCTCCATGATAAAGGATTTCCAACACAGTGCTCTGAATCGACCTACACTGTTTTTGCAATGGATGGATGGATTCTTTGTGTTTCTTCTTCTATTTACATTTTAACTCTTGTTTCCTCTTTTCTTAGTATCATCAGGTATATGATGACCAGTTCATCAGTGCTGTGGTTCTTTCTCTGATCCTTGCTGCCCTGTTCGGCCTTATCTACCTACTAATGATCCCACAGTATGTAGACACACACATTCACGCACAAAATGTCCAATCATATTACGCAAAAAAGTTTGTGGGCCAGTTAGAAAAGGAGCTGTTTTTCACGGCATTTAGTGAAAACTGGGAAAGCCCTGCTCACGCTCTTGTCTCTTTGTCTCTCAGGGGGATGCTGGTGCTGCTGCTGTTGGTGCTGTGTGTGTGTTTCCACGTGGCCTGTGTCATGTACCTTCATCTCACCAGTGTTCAGGTAAGACTTCCAGACCTCTTCCAGCAGCCTCACACGTGTAAAGATCACACTCTTAATACACTCTTTGTCAGTGGTTTTAGTCACTTTGTTGTTGCTTTGTTGTTCATTGTGGGCTTTTTTTATTTTAGAGTTGTTTTTTCATAATCTGACATTTCTTAGATAAATCAGTGTTTCACTATCACTACTATAACTTCATAGTTTTATTTATTTATTTTTATTTAGCCTCCTTTAGCATACACTTAGTGGACTCACAAACCTTTTAGCATTTTAGCAGTCTTTGATTAATTATATTTTTGTGTGTGAAAAAAAAAAGCCTTCATATCGGAGCACCATAATCCTTTTTGCATAGTGAGCGCATAATCTCTATATGACACTGTGGCATCATGCTACATTGAACTATCATCATACCCTTTAAGTGTCTCCTCTAATAGACCTGAACATAATGAGCCACACCACAAAATGCACTCATTTTATTTCCAGTCCTGGTTAATGATTTGTCCAAAATGCATTTAAAGTAGATAAACTGGTGCTTCATTTACTCCTTCTATTTTCCGCCTCCCTGCCAACCTCCCTTTCCCTTTCCTCTGGCTTTAGTGCCAACCGGGCTGCCTCACCATCCAGATCCGAACAGTGCTGTGTGTCTTCCTCGTTTTGCTCACCTACTCTGTTACCCAGGCCTGTGTGGTAAGTGTATGTGATTTATATAAATGATATCATGGTCTGTGTTCAAAATCAGTTACTATTCACTATATGTAGTTTGGCATATTACCTATTCATGGTTGATATACCACAGTTATGTTGAGTGAAAGGAGTTGTCAGAGTTTCATCATTTCAGTTCTGGTCTAAGGAGCTCGGAAAGAATGCGATTGGACTTCTTTAAATTTTGTCACCTCTCATTCGAGAAGCGTCTTCAGTTCAAGTAGGGATTGTCCCTTAATAGGGTCGTTGGTTATGGGTCAAACCACTGTGAGATCTTGCCTCACCCTACCTTGTGACCTCTATAGGTCACCTGACACAAGATATGAGTAGGGGTTGAGGCCCCTGGGAGGGATATCAAAAACTGCACTGGAGGTGGCCTCTTTCACTCCTCTTTCAAACCATCTGTCTTCTCTGTCCTAAATGTGAACCTTGTCAGATCAAGATTGATCTTTATCCTTTAGGCGCAGATGTACAGCTCAGTCTTGTCCTGTCAAGGTGGCTCTTCTATGTTGTGCCATGCGTTTATGGAGTGGCTGTTTGGTTTATTCAATGAAGAAGTCAGAGCACTCCGTGCTGCGCTGCACAGCATATACTGTGCTGTTCTTCTTGTATTTGGGAGTTTTTGTCTGAGGGTGTGGCTGGGTATGAGGTGCACTGGGGTGTGATGATTAGAGATAATTCTCCTGATTTTCTCTGACAAAACTTCATTGTTGGACACGATTACAAATACCAAATCTGATTTGACTGCAACTTTATCAGAGAAGCGCTTGTGTCAGCACACCACTATTTTATTTGGAAATTTTTTTCTTCTTTTGTTATTTTTCAAGGGAAATGCCCATATGATTTTTGTTTTAATAGTTAAAAAGTTGGCACCACTATAATCAGGATATAGGTAGCTTAGCATAGCAGAAGAAGAAAAAGTTACTTTAAGCTGATGTCACCCCAAAGGAATTTGCACCTTCTCCTGGGGATCTTTTTCCTGATAGTCAAATATATGAACTACTACATTATGAATGTACTAGTTTAGCATAGCAAAGAAACACAAATACTGGTAAAAACGGGCAGAACCCCTTTAACAACCTAATATGCAGACCAGTGTCTTAAGAAGACGGACGTCACATAGCCAGGCTTGCATTATTTCAGCTTGTCGTAGACCATTGAATTTGAACATTCAGCTTGATCAGTAAACAGTTTATGGCCTCTCCAGTCATCATATTGCACATGGGTGTACTCTAAAGATAAATGCGTGCATGCAGAATCTGTCTGTCTCCTTCTGCAAGGCAAATACGACCTGAGTGCACCAGCAGGTTGGTCTTACTGTTTATATTACACGGGAAGATAAGGTTCGGAAACAGAATCCAAAGGCATGGTTTATCACACTGTACTTACGCTTTATTCAAATGTTCGTGGTGCTCTGTACCCAGACGTGATGTAGCAAAATAATTAGTCGAGGATCTCTTGGAAAGGAACAAATCAGGCACATAGATTGTTAAATTGTCTATTCAGGTTTCTAACCTTAATGCCATTAGATCAATGAGAAATTTATTATTTGATATTAAATGTTTTAGGATCTTTTAAGATAAATTATCAAAGTAATTGTCTTTCAGGTGGGTTGTGTTCCCTGGGGTAAAGTTGGGACAAACTCCAACCGCTCTGTGGAGAACATCCCCGCAGACACTCTCATGGTTAGATCTGCTAACACCACAGCAACGGACCGGGCTTGTCCCAACATGGCCTATGCCTTACTCTCCTGTGTGGCGGGGACCCTCACCGTGATCCCTTACATTCGTGTCTCCTCGCTCCCCAAGATCCTCCTCCTCTTTCTACTCTCCATCACATATGCGGTTGTCATGGAGACCAGTGGTTACCGTCAAGCTGTGGGGTAAGCTGTGCTGTTAAGATTTGTATATGTAATATATGTAAGGTTTATGGTTATAGTCAGGTTTGGCTAAGTGTGCTAAGTACAAAAAAGTTGCTGTTATCCACAAGAACACAAGAAAGTACAAGACAAAAGTTCAAAATCCTATCAAATTATTATCAAAATATTAAAACAGTAGGAGAGGAATTGCAGCAAAATCTGACATATTTCCCTCATCAAAATACTCAGTGTAAAGTTCTGCTTTACACTGTATTTGCATTTGAAGCATGTATTTCTATGCATATTTTCCCACTTTATTGTTCCACTCCAACACATTTCAGGGCATTGTTTTGTATTGTCATGAGTTCTTCCCTACATAACAAAAATAATAAACATTATAAAAATGTTTTTATGTCTCCATCTTCCAGTGGTGGCTTTCTGCACACACGGGGCTATGACCCTGTTTTGGCAGTGTTGCTTTTTTCTGGAGCCCTGGCTCTGCATTCAAGACAACTGGACCTTAAATTGCGACTTGACTATCTCTGGGCAACTCAGGTGTGTGGCTGCTGGTACATTCAACATCCTGTTCTTGCTTCTAGGGTTCAGTTTTAGTAAGGATTTGATCATTGTAATACAGATTTGTGTTTTCTTTAGTGCCTATGCTCAGTCTTGGGTTGTCTCAGTGGATCATCAAAGCCTGGATGTTTCTATTTTGGGAAGATGCTGCATGTTTGTCTTGTCTGCAAATCATTATCTCCCTCTAGTGATAAGGACGGGCAATTACATCTCCTCTTTGCTGTAAGCTAGAGTATGCCATCATAGTGCTTAAAACTTAAAATGTCAAGATCAGTGCCACTTTTTAAAGGATCTGCTATGTGTGTGTGTGTGTGTGTGTGTGTGTGTGTGGGTGTGTGTGTGTGTGTGTGTCGCGTGATTGCTGATGTCATGCAGGCGGAGGAGGAGAGAGACGACATGGAAAAAGTGAAGCTGGACAACAAGAGGATCCTGTTCAACCTGCTGCCAGCTCATGTGGCTCAACACTTCCTGATGTCAAATCCCAGGAACATGGTGAGCATCTGCGGGCATGTCCAGGCTCATCCAACAGGGATCGTCAGTCTAAAGTGCGTAAGCACCTTTGAAATCAGAAAGCACACCCTGACACAGTAGGTGCTTTAGGAAGCTCTGAGGTTTAGGTTTGCTGACTTACAGGTCAGAAGGTGTCTAGATTTTTAGGTGACAAGTCAAGATTCACACCTGGTTTTTTTTTGTTTTTTTCAACTATTTTGCCTTTTAATGTAAATGTCTTAGTACAGTGCATGTATGTGGGTTTTGAGAAGTTTAGTTTCTGGTTTTGCATTTTCAGGAGCTTAAATCTGAGGAATTTGAAGGTCGAAGGTGGAGGGAAAAATCTAAAAAGCATACATTTCTAAATTTTGTTATATCTTATCAATAGTTTTGTTCTGTTACAGTAATTCCAGAATTGCTGTTACTCAATTTGTTCTTTGAATTAGGAAGTAATTTCAAATTCAGTTTTTCACATTTTGGTTATCATCTTATGTCTTAAGTATTATGTCTACAGGAGATATGGTTAAATAATAATCTTGTTAGATTAATGAATAATAAAAAGACATACCAGTAAATCATATCATCTGTATGGCCCTTACAGGTCATACAGATTTGCAGACCCTTTGCAGGGACCATAGTCTCCCATTGTTGGGAAATTATCTCAGCTGTTTAGGACAATGACACTGCTATCCTAACCATTTGTTTTGAAGCACTTAATTTTAGCATTTCAGTGACAACATGATGTCGTGCTAAAATAATTTTCTGATCATTATATAAGAGATAAGATAAGATAAGATAAGATAAGATAAGATAAGATAAGACTTTATTGATCCCACAATGGGGAAATTTTTGCGTCACCTCAGCTCAGGTACAGATATCAGAAGGAAATACAAAAATACAATTAAGTACAATCAATGAAAAAAGTAAGATAATATACTATATACAATGGTAGCATACACAGTATGTGATTATGGATATAGTTGGAAATATGGAAGACATAAACTATATAGCTTGGAAGGTCATGGAAGGTCCATTATGCATGAAGTGGTGACCGTGGATGTTCACAGTGTCCAGTGGCTTATGACATCGTGATTGAGGAGTTATAGAGTCTAACTGCTGTTGGGATGAATGATCTGCGAAAGCGCTCCTTCCTGCAGCGAGGGAAGGAGTATAATCCAGTAACTCAGAATAAGAAGGAGAAATGAATTTAAACTGCAACTTGACGTGTTTGCAGAGACACACAACTGTGGGGATATGTGTTATGCTCGTTCCCACTGTAATAAAGTAGCGTTGCTAGATTAAAATGTCCTCATTTATTTCATACTGGGCCTTGGTGCAACCCCTTAGTTCTCTCTCAATCCCAAACCTTGCTCTTTAGCCTCATTCCCCTCAAGCCAGCTTAATATCATTGGCTGTGTACCTCAGATGACTAAAATAAAGGTACCTGTTCTTGGTGACATCATGCAGAACCAAGTGTAGATAAATATGCATGAAAGTGCAAGCAGAGAAGCCTGAGCTTTAGGCTTTTACATATGGCCTCATCATTTCAAACTTTATGCATATGACGGTAAATGTGAAAGCATGTGATAGGTTCCCTTTCATCTTCAATACCATTTTGAACAATAGAGGAGTTTTATGGCTACTGTGAGAGTACTGGAGGCTGGAATTTGTTAATAATAATAAAAAGATAAAATAGTTCCTTCAACAATCGGTGGGGCTATACATGAGACGATGTAGGATGGTCTGAGGCTGAGACTCGTAAACACAGGGGGGAGGAAGTCAGGAAGTATGTTTCCAGCACATTGGTGACCCCACAGAGTTACGGTGTATAGAAAGACTTCCTCTCTTTCCTCTGGGCTAAAGTTCACTCATATACTGTATTCATAACACAGCACAGTGGGACTCCACTGCCTGGAAGTTGTGCAGCTCCAGCATAATAATTTAACCAAAATTTTCCATGCACATGAAACTGCAGCTTTGACCTGCAGGCATGCTGATCTCATCTCATAAACGATCGTTGCATCATTTATGTAGCTCTAATGTATAGACGGTATTGTGATTCACGGCAGTTGATCTGCTTCACATTCGTCTTTATTTTCTAGCTCTATTACTTGTTTTAGTTTTGTCCCCTTTGCAATATGTCTTTCCTGAGGATTGTTGTATTGTTATTTCTTAAGGGGGCAGTTAAACCAAACGACACAAAACAATATGTTTTTAAATAGACTATAAAAATATTTTTAGTCATGTCACTGCAAGAATTCCCAGCACTTAGATACTCTCAGGTTTAGTGAAAATCATTGCACAGATATCTGCTAAACAAGTCAAGATAAACTGATATTACTATTATTACTTCTTATTTTAACTTTAATGTATTAATGTAGCAAATATGCCCTTCACATTGTTTTAACATATGTAACAGTAATAGTACAAATCAGTGGTTGTCACCTTAACATTTGATCTGGGTCACTGGGATGAGCAAGTGACCGGCATGCTGAAAAGCTACTGCAGGGGTCCATGTTTAAGTCAACCCTGCACCATTTCCTGCTTGTTGTTCCCTCCTCTCTCTCCTGCCTACTTCGCTGTTGTTTCAACAATAAAGTCTAAAGGGACTAAAATCCCTGACTGCTCATTTTGGTTACAGCTTAGAGCGAACTTAGACAGCAAACTGTGTCAAAGGTCTTCCAAACTTGGGGCTTCTTAAGGACATTGGGGCTGTTTTTGCTTTCTTTTCATTTGAATTAAAAGGTCTGGATCTGTTCTTAAACTCTTCCACAGACTTTGCTGTATATGTTAAATTAACATATATTTATTAGGAAAGGGTGATTTTGATGTGTATTAAAAATGCTTTGGTTCAATGTGTTTACACCTGCTGCATCAGTATTTTACAGATATAATGACATTAAGGTTGTCTTAAATCTTGTTTTCCTTGCAGTAAGAGAATATGCAAATATCAACATCAGGATGTTCAACTGAAGAGCTCCCCTAAGCTTGACTTCAGCTGGTAGTTTCCAGTGAGTGCTTATAGTACAGTTCTGTCAGGAGGATTGTATTTAAATCAGCATCCCATCAACTGTAGTATGTATTTGGTGATTTGGCTTTAGTCTGGGACGTTCCTGCCCTTCAGTGAGCATTCACAGAAAGCCAAAAGACAGTGAAACCATCTACAAGACCCAACACAGTTTAGAGCAGGCATCACTTACAGAGAACTAATAGTAATACTATTACATGGAGAATCCAAGGTGAAAGTACGTTACAAAGTGTTTGTCAGAGGGGAGCAGAAAATGAAGCGGCCAACATAACTAACATGTCATTTACCAATCAGGCATCAGCTGATGTCTGCTGTCAGTGATATTAGTTGATCCACCAGGGTTGCTAGCTAAACTTATATGTAGTCATCTAAGTATGCTTTGAAAAAACTAATGCAAGCACACACGCCCATAATAGAGGGAAAACAGGGACTTTATTGTGAGTGAAGGAAAATGAAATGTAACTTCAGTGGTTAGTGGTACACAATGAGAAAGTATAGTGACAATTTCAGGAGAAATGCACCAGGGATAGTAGTATATTGCTAAGAGTATGAAAGCAGGGGGAAAAGAATCCTTCAACAGTTGTCTTTCAACTTGTCACACTCTCCCCCACTCAAAAAATGTCATCCCGACATTATACCAACAAATTGCTTTTCAGTCTATATTCTCTTGTAGTCAGGACATCAACAGTAGAGTGAACCAATGTAATAATGTGGGTTTAACACCTGGGTTTAACACCTGTTTCACCACAGTCCATCACTGGTGACTGCAGACAAAGTCTATAACCAGTCCATATGTGAGTCTTCACAAAGTCTATTGTCTATGGTTATAATCCACAGATGGGGAAAAGTTAATGTCTTTTTCTTGATGACAGTCTGTAAGTACAGTTCTCAAGTCATCAGTGAAAATGTGTCAACTTACATTTGCTGGAGTCCATACAAACCAATGGGCTGGGTGCAGTATGACTGCACAGCTGGAAACCATGGAACCAGGCCCGGGTACACAGGAAGCAGTTGCGGTGCTGGCTGAACACTGTAGCAAGATGGGGTGCCCAGTTGGTCATACGTCATCCGTCTTGGCGGGTGTCTCTCTCGCTGTGGCCGCTGAGGTGTCTCCTCCTCAAGTCTCTCGAGTACAACAGGTGGAGGAGGGGCAGGTATGTCACCTGCAGTGGGCTCTGCCTCCTCACAAGTTGTCTCCACGGCAACTGGGTCAGGCGCCTCCAGATGGTCTCCAGCAAGAGGCTCTGGTGTTGGTGCAAGAGCAGGGACTGAAGCTGCGGGCTGAGACGTTGCTGTGAGAAGTTCTTGTTCTGATGGCTGGGACACAGGTTGAGGTGGTGCGTAATGACAGCGGTATTCATCAACACTGCCCTCACATCAGAGTCTGGCACAACAGCGACGGGGGGCGATCGTGGCTCAAGAGTTGGGAGTTCGCCTTGTAATCGGAAGGTTGCCGGTTCGAGCCCCGGCTCGGACAGTCTCGGTCGTTGTGTCCTTGGGCAAGACACTTCACCTACCGCCTACTGGTGTTGGCCAGAAGGGCCGATGGCGCGATATGGCAGCCTCGCTTCTGTCAGTCTGCTGTGGCTACAACTGTAGCTTGCCTCCACCAGTGTGTGAATGGGTGGATGACTGGGTGTGTAAAGCGCTTTGGGGTCCCTAGGGGGGACTAGTAAAAGCGCTATACAAATACAGGCCATTTACCATTCATCAGTCTTTTTCTGTTCATGTCTTGTACGATTATCTTTTTTCAAAAGGTAAGTGGTCACATGACATAAGCAAGTTTCTGTGAAGCACTCTAGAGCGCCCTCTGCCTCTCTCCGGTCTTACCTCATAGATAGGGAGGTCAGGCCCCATTTGTCTGACTACTGTGTAAACAGTGTCCTCCCAATAGTCTCTCAGTTTCCCTGGCCTTCTCTACGTGTCAGGTTTTTGACCAGAACTCTCTCGCCAGGTTGTAACACAGAACTCCTTACTTTTGTGTCGTAGTGTCTTTTGCTCTTTTCAGCAGCTTTCTTTGCATTCTCATTTGCTATAGATTATGCTTGTTCCATGCCCTTTCTCCATTTTTCAACATAGTCTCTGTGGTCACTAAAATCTGTTTCTGAGTACAGTCCAAAGAGCATATCTACTGGTAACCTGGGTGACCGTCCAAACAATAGGTAAAATGGGGAGTAGCCAGTGACTTCACAACGTGTGCAATTATATGCGTACATTAACTTGTTGATAGATTCCTTCCAGTTTGACTTTTGTGTTTCAGTTAGCGTTCTAAGCATTTGCAACAATGTCCTGTTCATACGTTCAACTTGACCGTTCCCCATTGGGTGATAGGGTGTTGTCCTAGAACCGGCCATGCCACAAAGTTTCTTGAGCTGACTGAATAGCTGATTTTCAAATTCACCTCCTTGGTCATGGTGAATGCAACAGGGGAAGCCAAACTTTAGGGCATAGTCATTGAATATCAGGTTTGCAGCAGTTTTGCCTGACTTTGAGGTGGTGGCATAGGCTTGCGCAAAACGTGTGAAGTGGTCAGTTATCACTAGAATATATTCATAACCGCTTTTGCATTTTTCAAGATGGAGAAAATCTATACACACCAGCTCAAAGGGCTGCGTAGTTACAATGTTTGTTAAAGGAGCTCTTGTTTCATGGCTGGGCTTTTTCTGCTTTACACAGGAACAAACGTTGGTCACAAAATGCTCGATGTCTGCCTGCATGTGTGGCCAAAAGAAGCGTTCACGTATCAAAGACACTGTGCGATCAACACCTTGATGGCTAGGGATGGGTATTGATAAGATTTTCACGATTCTGATTCCATTTTCGATTCTGTTTAACGATTCGATTCTTTATCGATTCTCTTATCAATTCTTTTTTTTAAAAAGGAGAACACTAAGGTTGATTAGCTTACAACTGTTTTATATCTTCTCTTTGAACAAGATAGAAATTTAGGCGTAACATGGCTTTACAAACCCAACAGTGAGATCTTAAGAGATCCACAGCCTACGGCTCTTCAATGGGGTGTCACAGGGTCCCCAGGAAAAAAAATTGTAAATGTAAAATAATAAAATAAATATTCTTCTGTAGCAATAACAAAGTATAACATAAATTATTCTGTAGCAATTACACAAGAATATCCAGTAATGTTCCTGCCTACAATTAAACACATTCGCTTACCGAAAATCGGGGGCATCTGCTGTGGCAAATGGGTTCAAGCCTTTGACCACAAACTTAGTCACTGCTCGGTGACATTCGTCTATCCTGGCCTGAAAGGAGACGCTACCGGTAGACTGCAGCGAGAACTGCCAGCATCTGAGCCAGCCAGACTCTGTCTGTCTCTCTCATCATGGTCACCTAAATGCACAGTAATGGCAGGTTTTGTAATAAGGCAGATCGCGCTAACATAATATGCACTGTCT
>NW_024582460.1:1872475-1966757 GCF_018398535.1 Haplochromis burtoni
CGGATCGGTCCATCTCTAGTGTTTACATGAGCTGGCGGCAGTGGTACCTGAACAGTCTCATTGTCTTTGTTAGTCTTTAAGCCAGTGCATTGTCTCTTATGTTGTCTCCAGTGTTGCTTCTGGCATGCTTTTGAACAATAAAGTGCGTTTTTAGATGCTGAACACTGTCTCATGCCTGACTTTTCTTGTTTACAGTTGGAGCAATGTTGGGACTTGTGGATGATGGGCATGGTTAACACTCGTCCCTCGGTGGTAACCATTGCTGGTTTAAATGTTTCTCTTTATATGGTCTCATACCTCTGCTTCTACATCCAGCCTGAAAGTGTTCTCTACTCCCATAGAGGTAGCAGTGTGTGCAGCATTCGTTTCTTGTTCTTCTTGTCTTTCCTTTCTGCCTCATTGGCACAAGCCATATTTAACCTCTCTAACAGGAGTTCATCAGGTGTCTTAGAGTCTAACAGGAGTGGCTGCATATCTATCCTGACACTGTCACTCTGGAAGCCTGTGAGTATGGTGTGCAAACACATACGCTGGACTAAAGCTGGGTCGTATTTGAGTCCTGACTCTGATTCTTGGGAAGCAAATAAGACTTTCTGCTTTAGATCTAAAACTCTCATCAGGAAGCTTTGAGCAGTCTCTTTTGGGGTCTGTACTTCAGAGGCAAGTTTATAGAGTTCGGTGGAGCTCTTCTCCTGGAAATGGGAGCGCAGTATGCGGCGTAGAGTCGTAAGGGTGAGTTGAGCTTTTCCCTCCAAATAGCTGCGTAGTTGTAGACCTGGCAAGATAGCTCTGATGACAGCATCTACAATGTCAAGCTCTGAGTAGCCTCTGCTCAGTCCATTTTCGATCTGGTGAGCAAGACTGGAAAATGTCAGTTTATCTTTTTGACCTGGTTCGCCAATCTGGCCTGATATTTTGAAATCTTTCTGCCAGTAAGGGCTTGGTCGTTGGGGGGTACTTGACACAGATGAGTTAGGGACAGAGCGATTAGCTTGGGAGTGAGAACTAACCGCTGTGTTAACTGCATTAGCTGTCTCTGTTACCAGTGAGATTGCAGTGTTTAGTTGCTCTCTGTGCCCTGAATAACCCCTTCCATTTGCATTTGGTTCAGTCTCAACAATTGTCTCTTTCATTACTTCAGCAATCTTATCATTAAGCAACAACAGTTCTGACATTCCATCATCCTCAAGTACTGTTATACCTTCTCTCTCCATGTGTATTTGAATGTGTGTTAGCAGTGACAGTTTTTCTGCTAACATCTATTTTCTCTGCAATGCCAAGGAACTCGCAGATTGACACCAGTTGATCTTTGGATAGAGTGTGCATTTCACGCACAACCTCTTCTTGCACCTCTTCCACCGAAGACATTGTGGCAGTAGGCAGGAAGAATGTCGTTTTTGCAGCCCCTGATGATCTCTGGCTAGCCTCAGGAAACGTGCTAAAACACAGCTACCAGTGCGCCTCGATAGCAAACTTTCCTCACTGCAGTCTGCCTGGGTTATAGGGCTGGGCTATATCATACCGTTCACGGTAATACCGGTATAATTTTGGGCAACAATAGGAAAATATAATATCGCGATAGAATATGGGTAAAACGCACATGCGCAGTGCCTTTGTTTACATACGCACATGGTGGCGACGGAGAATGAGAAGAGCGAAAGTGGATCGGTAAATGAAACGGATGAACCAGAATTGATTTGTAAAAATGCTGCAACTTCAGTGGTGTGGAACTGGTTTGGCTTTCGTTCGTCAGATACACAACAAAGCACTATTTTTGGTAGCGCATGCTAGCGGGCCGTCGTTATTACCATGTTGTTTGGAAAATACAGCACACTTAAAATCAATCCTTTGATTTTTCTGAAAATCGACAGTGCCCCTTATAATCCCGTGTGCCTTATGTTTGAATTCTGGTTGTGTTTACTGACCTCGAAACGATTTTATGTCGTACACGGCGCTTGAAAATCTGTCAAATGTTTTAGTACGACTTTGCTAAGCTACGAAGCCGCACCGCTTGATGGATTGTTGGAGCATTAGGGCTATATTAGGCAGGCGCCTCGTGGAGTGATACGTACTGTGCTTCAACATAATATTACCGTATTGTGTGTGTATAACCTCTTTTTAAATTTTGTGGATATTATACATGGTTATGCTGAGGATATGTCGGCCAATTTCCACTGGAAATGTCTTTTGGTTAAACTGTCAGCAAGGAATTTGCACTGTTACATTTTTATATAACTTTAATGCACATAAAAAAAGCTGCTTGTTTAAGTGAAAATACATTGATGAGGTTTTTTGCACTAATAAAGTTGTGGAGTTGTAAAATATTTTGTCTAGTGTCAATTATATCGTCAATTATATCGTCAGTTATATCGTTATTGCAAATTTTCAAATGTATATCGTGATAAATATTTTTGGTCATATCGCCCTGCTCTACTGGGTTGTATGGGGGGATTTGGCTGGCTTGGACTACGATGTGCAGATGTGGACACCGGACATCTAAGCAGCTATCCCAGCGGTGCCTCCAAATGTTACACCCCTGAAAACAGGGGGGGAAAGAATCACGACAGTGAATGTGACTTGCGTCTCTCATGCAGTCGTTTATTGCAGTGCAAATGAACAGAAACGTTTCACGTTCTGTACTGCTTAATGTCACATGGTGGAAGAAAATCACTAAATAATAAACCAAAATACTAAAGTGCTTACTATATATGCCAGAACAGGTTTCCTGACAAAATGGCTGACAATAGCGGCGTTTTTAGCTCCTGCCGTTATCTTACTGGTCATTACACAGTACCTAACTGGGGCTCAAAACCGCCACGTATATGTGCACAAAACTGTAATATAATGCTTCTAACGCTTACAAAACAATGAAGGATTACCTCTTAAATATCTTAACAGTGTACACATTGGAAATATATCAACTTTTAAACACTTTTACCTGAAAACAGGGGGAAAAGAATCACTATGGACATCAGGATGAAGCATGTTTATTTGTTGGGGTTGTGATGGCACTGGGTCACTGCTATTTAATACTGACAACAGTCTTGCTCAAAGATTCAGTAAGCTAGCACAATCATCCATATGCAAATATTTTTTCTTCTTTGGTAGTATGGGTTGTTGAATTGTTTTTATTGAATTGTTCTACCCTGCAGGATCTGTACTATCAGTCGTACGCTCAGGTCGGAGTGTTGTTCGCCTCTATCGCCAACTTTAATGATTTCTACATCGAGCTCGATGGAAACAACATGGGAGTTGAGTGTCTGAGGCTGCTCAATGAGATCATCGCTGACTTTGATGAGGTGACTGAAATAGTTTGTTCCATCAGATCATCCATAAATCTGCAGCATTTTATATGTTTTTCGTGTAGTGAATCTTCTGGCCAGCAGTGCAATTTTCAGAGATGATGTGGCTATGACCAAGGGAAAATACTGTTTATTTATGGAATATAAAAAGCAATGGTGGCAGCTGGGAAAATAAGGAATTACTTACAGATGATTTTTGGCTAACTTGAATCTATAATCAGCTGCACAAAGCATTCCTTTACTCAAACATGCCAAACAAGTCCATTTTAAATTGTATTCAGATTTGTTTGTCACTTGTAATATACACTCACACTCACCACTTTATTAGGTATACCTGTTTAGCTGCTTGTTAATGACTGATATCTAATCAATTAATCATATGGCAACAACGCAGTGCATTTAGGTGTGTAGAGATTGTCAAGGCAACCTGTTGAACTTCTAACTGAGCATCAGCATAGGGAAGAAAGGTCTTTTAAGTCACTTAGAATATGTTGGTGCCAGACCAGTCTAAGTATTTTCAGAAACTGGGGTTTTCCCTCACAACCATCTGTAAGATTCACAGAGAATGGTTTGGAAAAAGAGAGAGTTTCCTTGAGGTTACAAGGCAGTTAGAACTGTCTTGTAGATGTCAGAGGAGAACCAGACTGCTTTGAACAGAAAAGAAGGCAACAATAATTCAAATAACCATTCACTGCAAGTAATACAGAAGAGCATCTCTGAACAGAGATAATGTGAAACCTCGATGCAGAAGACTGCACCAGGTGCCACTCCTGTTAGCTAATGAGAGCAACCTGAGGCTACTTTCACAGGGACTCACTAAAATTGGACCACAGAAGACATCGTCTTCTCTGATGAATCTCAGTTTCTGCTGTGACGTTCATATGGTAGGGTCAGAAAATAACACTAAATCATGGATCCATCCTGCCTTGTAATGTATCTGGTTGGTTGTGGGGATGTAATGTAACGATGTGGGTGATATATTCCTGACATACTTTGGGCCCCCTTACTACCAACTAAGTATAATTTAAACACCACAGCCTACCTGAGTGGAGGCTCAGGTAGTGTGGCGTAGTGTTCAGATCATCTCAAATGGGTTTCTTGAACTTGAAAATGAGTCACTGCAATCAAATGGCTTTAAGAATGTGCAACCAACAAATCAGCAGAAAATTTGATTTGAATTTTCTTGTTGTGGTAATCTGTTTCTCCTGTTTTTGTCCAATTTTTCCTTCTTTTTCCCCACTTCCAGCTGATGGATAAAGAGTGCTACAGGGACATTGAGAAAATTAAGACCATTGGCAGTACATACATGGCTGCAGTTGGGCTGGTTCCTACAACTGCTTCAAAGGTAGACCTCTACTAATTATATTTATCTCCTGAATAAGGTTTTTGTACTTGTTTACAGTGTATTTGCACATTTGAAAACTGTTCCGGGTGTCCAGGGTACTGTTGAGAGGCCTAGCCTTTCCAAGTTTGTGTTCTCTGAGTGCTGATCTTTTAAACACTGCCACATTTCACACCACAAAATCCTCTGTGGGGGATTACTGGTATCTGTGGTTTCAGCATATTCTGCTTTCATAAAGTGCATTTAAAGCCACATGTTACCACATCAGGGAAACAGAAATGGAGGGTAATATTGCTTCTTACTTCAGGTTTATTTCTGCATTAATATGTCACATATGTGTCTTCCTCTGATTCTCAGGTGAAAAAGTCCATCACCTCACATTTATGCACCGTGTCAGATTTTGCCATCGAGATGTTTGATGTCCTGGATGCTATCAACTACCAGTCTTACAATGACTTTGTCCTCAGAGTAGGTGAGTGAAGAGATACACATACACACTCTATAAATATGGATGTCAGAACTTCTGACCTATTGCACTGGACACCGTGAACACTCGGTGCCGTTAAGCTTGGGAGGAAATGCATCACAGAAAGAACGTTCCCCACAGGAAGCTCGTCACAGCGAGACCTGAAGTTCTGGGTTCCATTGTGTTGGGTATCCTGTGGGGAGCCTGCAGCTAGAGCCCTTGTTTAATCCCAGTGAAACCTGGTGTACACAGTGCCATCCTGTCTGCAGCCTAGGTGGCTCCACATGTAGAAACTGCCTCTGTTTGTGTGCTTGGATGGACTTACTCTGCAGAAATGCAACCTTTTGGTAATTTTTGCAATTCTGGATTTCCAAAAAGGAAAGAAACCAAAGTTAGAACTTCAATATGCGCCATGTTTCTGTCTATCACTGAAGTCCTTGGGAAATATTTACATAGATGATGCAATATACTGATGCAAAAAAAGTCTTGCAAACATGCATTATCATAGTTTTAAAAATGATATTGATATAAATGATATGAAATTCTTGCAGTCGTTTTTTACTATCATAAGTATACTAAACACTTCATTAAAGTTGCATTTGCATAACATTAATATTATATGGAAATGACAGATAGACCAAGCCCATTGGTCCCTGTTGGATTAAACTATTGCTTTGTGTGTGAGTTTAAACATGTGAAATTACAAGAAGCCATGTCTGATAGATTTGGGCAGTACTTTATGGGGTATAAAATATGATGCTCTTTTAGAACAGTGCTAAAAATGTTTAGTGTATCAGAATGACAGTGTGTCTGTTAATGTGCATGTATGATTGTGTAATTTCCTAACAGCCTTGCACTACATGTTTTCTGTGACACTAAGAGTGTACACAAAGTTTTTCTGAGAACTGTCATCTATACTCAGTACTCTTTAGATGCTAATATTAAGTGCAGTGAGATTTAATTGCATGTATTGTGTTTTAATAATCACACAAATCAGTAAACTACAGTTACAATAAGAGAAGAAGTAGCATAAAAACATCTATCGTTGCTATGGCGTTATTACTATTGCTTACTGTGTGCAATAGAATATTATGGTAACACACCAGAACTGGGAATCAGTGAACCTGTTATCACTCATTCCCATTCTTCATACCCTCCTTTGCAGTGTTACTGGGAAAAGAAACACTGTGTATGCCAAATGCATCCTCTGGAAATGTTATCTTTGGCTTGCAACAATGCTTTTCTTCTTACTGCAGCAGCAGCAGCAGCAGCAGCATGTTATACTGCTGGTAAAATGTTTCTCTTAGCACTAACATAAATAAACAGATCATTTGCCATAGTTTCCTAAAATATTTCCAATTGCTAATAATTAACCTGAAATGCTCTTTCTGAAGAGCACGAGTAAGACACTGATTTTTGTAGGAGTTCAAATATTGTTTTGAAAACTTTAAAGTGATTCAGGACATGAGTACAATCAGAGAAAAACTATAACATGCCACTTTTATTCTGACGTAAAGAAAATGGTCTCTTGGAAATTCAAATCAGTTTTACTTACAGAACACCAAATCGTCGTCATAGTCACATCAAGATGCTTTATGTTATAATGTGAAGATCCTACAATAATACAGAGAAACCCCAACAATCAGATGCTCCCCTACGAACAACCACTTGGCAATAATGGGAAGGAAAGACTGCCTCAATCTTCCTCCCGGGAGCTGGTTCCATAGTAGAGGAGCCTGAGAGCTGAAGGCTCTACCTCCCATGGTACTCCTACCATAAGTATCAGGCCACTGCTTATTTAACATAAGAAGTGGCCATATTATTCAACCCCTTGTATGTAAGAAGACATTAAGTTTCATTCTGGATTTAACAGGCAGCCAATGAAGAGAAGCCAGTATAGGATATATGCTCTTTCTTTCGCATTTTGGATCAACTGAAGGCTTTTTAGGGAGTTTTTACAACAGCCTAATAATAATGAATTACAATATACTCCAGTTTAAAATTAATGACTGGTCCAGACAGGAATTAAATGAGGAATATGATCAAAACTTTTTCTTCACATCTGCTGTTCATAAAGGAAAAGTTAAAAGATATGCCACCAGCTGCTGAAAAACGCTGGGTAAGTCTAGCTGTTTGGTGTATGTTAGTGGAAAGAGAAATGAATCCTATCACTAACCAACACTCAGCAATTACTTTGTAATTCTCATTTCTTAGTGCTGCACTGCTTAAATTTGTAATTCCAGTAGAAGCTCGACATGTTTGTTATAATTATATGAAAGCACATGAAAACTATATTTGAAAATAAGTAGCACACATATGTAATATGCATGTGTGACCCAGACATTATATGTTTTGTTCATGTTAACACCAGGCATCAATGTGGGCCCAGTGGTGGCAGGAGTGATTGGAGCCCGGAGGCCACAGTATGACATCTGGGGAAACACAGTGAATGTAGCCAGCAGGATGGACAGCACTGGAGTACAAGGAAAGATACAGGTACAGCTCGTCAGTCCACATGTATGTCTTCTCTGTTACCTATCCTTCTTCTTTCTATTCCCAAATATAACAATGTACAGATCTCACTAAAATTACAAGCTGCTGCTGTGTTATGAAAATACATGCAACGCAGATCAATATTGCAGTCATAGAATAAAAAATAAAAAATAAAAACAGCATAAAGGTGTCCAGCTAAGATATTTAGAGTGCTATTTGAAATAAAAAGTTAGCGGTTTTGGGGTAACTTTTCCCTGAGTTGGGTGGTTTTTGCTGGACATATCTGAATATTAAGGATGTTCCTTGAAAGCACTTGCATAGACTCATAAAATAATCTCTCCCAGTCATCACCTAAGACCCTCCCGAAGTGTGTAGTGGTGTATTTACCTGTGGAGACTGTGGCCCCTGAGGGTTATTTTTATACATTTAAGGCTTTCCTGGGGTGCTTTCTTTGGGCAGTGAGTGTGCTGCCTGTAGCTAATAACAGCAGCTGGTGCCACTTTAAATGCAGTGACCAATGACCAAGCACTGCTGTCTCTTTTGCGCTCTGTAAGTAAAGCACATGTTTCACTGATGGAGACTCAGTGAAGCACAGTAATACTACACCACACCACACATGTGGAGGTGTGGGCGTGTCTATGCTGTGCCGTAAAACATAACCACCGTGAAGCAATCAGAAAACAACTGTTTAATTCTCTGCTGTGCTCTCACTCACACCGCATAGGTAGATCAGTCATTCTCTGGCTCGCTGCTAGGCCGCTGTTTTCTTTCTCTCTCTCGCTCATTGAGTGGGGATAAATTAAGAAAGAGTAAGTAAGTTTGAATGTTTGCTTTACAAGCAGTTGCTGCATACTGTAGCTTTTTATTATTGACATGACTAGTTCTTATTTGACAAAGGTAAACAGATTAGAGGGTGTTATTTGGAAATAATTAGAAAAGTTCAGATAAAGTTCATGTGTTTCATTATTTTCATATATTCAATTCAATTTTCTTTATATAGCATCAAATCACAACATCAGTCGCTACAGCTAAAACCTAACAATCAGAAACTCCCTATGAGCAGCACTTGGTCAAAGTGGGAAGGAAAAACTCCCTTTTAACAGGAAGAAACATCTGCCTGAACCTGGCTCAGGGAGGGGCATTTGTTGCGACCCACTGTCTGGGCGGGTGGAAGACAGGACCACAGACACAGTGTGGAAGATGATGACTAAATACAGTGGTGTATAGACAGAGTGAAAGGAGGTGATTGAAGAAATAACACAGTCCATCATGGGAAGCCCCCAGTGGCCTAGGCCTATTGCATCATAACTAAGGACTAGTTCAGGGTCACCAGATCCAGCCCCAACTATAAGCTTGATCAAAAAGCAGCTCAAAATGAAAAACATGTAAACTAAGATACATAAACTTTACAGTCTTCTCTGCTAAAACTTAGATGTCCAAACGGTGCTGTTCTAACCATGAATTAGAAAAAAGAAAAATAATGTTTTTAGTGATTAGAGCAAGAATCCTACAGGATTCGGTTCTCGCCCAATTCTTTTATATGTAAATGACTTTGCTTTATACTTGAAAGGAAATTTTCTTATGGTAAATTTTGATTTCGATAGGGTAAGTCTGCTTTCACAGCATGATTTGAAAACACGAGTTGCCTCATATTGTGTGGATGTTTGCCCATAACAGTGAAGGAAGGTGGAGGAGTACAACCAACAGCGGGATTTAGGTTAACATATTTTCAGAAGGTATCAGGAAGTCAAACTAGCAACATGCATACATTTAGACTTATTCAGCACTGGCATTATGAACGGGCCTTGGGGGTCCAGGCTGGTCCAAAAAGTCACATTAATTACTCAAGCTCAAGTTAATTATTCGCACTGCAAAAACAGCCCCACATGAAATGAGCCAAATATTCTAAAATCTTGTCTTCTTTTGAGAAAAAAAAATCTGCCATTGGGGTAAGCAAAAGTTGCTTGACTAGAATCCTTTAAACTACCAAATGAATCTAACTGCTGTATGCCTTTAAACTAGACAAAACTGTCTAAAATTTATGCTTAATTGAAAAAAAGTTGACTTATTACATGCAGCAAAGGGCCGGCCGCTCTCTGCCATGTGGCATGAGGGCACCCGCTCAATACAGTGAGCTAAACTGCTGCCCATTAAATTCATTTCTTAAATAAAAAAGTTGTTTAAGTGGACTTGCTCTTGAAATAAGAAAAATAATATTATTCTTATTCATGAATTTCAACCAAACCATTGTCCTACCCTGTAACTGGTAAATAAAGCTCCAGAAAACACTAGACATGTTTTCCTAGAATAAGCTTAACTTTCTTGTGCAAAACTTGATTGTTAAGAATGTGTTTTCTTTTTAGGCAAAAAATAAGAAAAAAGGTGTTTTCAGTCACAGCTATATAAAATAAGGCACCTAGCCATGCAGTCTGGCTGTACAAATACTGGTGAAAGAATGGGTCATTCTACACAGAGGAATATAGGCATGGTACTGTAATAAGATGGTACTTTTGCAACAAGTCAGTTTGTGAAATTCCCTCCCTTATAGATATTTCACGGTCAACTGTAAGTGGTATTATTGTGAAATGGAAGCATTTAAGAACCACAACAACCCAGCCATGAAGTGGCAGACCACATAAAGTTACAGAGCAGGGTCACTGAGTGCTGTGGTGCACGGTGCCTAAAAGCCAACACTGTGCTGACTCATTAAACCTCCTCGGGCATTAACATTTGCACAAAATTGGGAGCTTCATGTCATGGGTTTCCATGATCAAGCAGTTCCTCTAGGTGCAATGTGTAGGTGTCCCAGTACTTGTGTCCATAGAGTGGAGGTTTAAAGCATGACCTCACTTGAAAATTGCAAAACAAATGGAGATGTGGTGATGATATGTTGTGCTCATAGTTCGCTCCCCTAGTATGTGATGATTTGACTGATGCTTTCCTGCGCCGAGAGAAAATGTCTCTCCTGTTTGTCTCCAGCTTTGTATCTGCAATCAAAGATATTGATGATATGCTCAGAGTGAACCTGCTCTGATCTGTGAAAAGCACAGAGTAGCAGTGGTGGCAGTTCTGGTAGTCTGTTGCCACTAGGGCTTCAGAGTGTCAGGCAGTGGGCACAGAGCTCACTGGAGGGCATTGGGCCCTTAGGTCACCCTCATGAAGTCTGTTTCTGAGTGTTTGGTCAGAGACATTCACACCAGTGGCCGGCTGGAGGGCATTGTGCAGCTCTAACAGTCCTCGTGCTATTCTTCCTTGCACAAGGGATGGGTTAAGGACCTTCTGTGTGATTCCTCGCTACCATACAAAATAAATATTTTTATTACATTTTCTAATATTAAAAAAAATGTACTAGAATAAGAAGATTACCGATAGTTCCTCCTTCTGTAAGACCCACTTTTATCTTTTCTTTTTGTGTTCAGGTGCAGATGTAATTCTTTGCCCACATAAAATTTTTATTTGTCTTTTTTAAAAAGCATATTATTGTTGCTTCATTGTTTGCAAACTCCTTATATATTTACTTGTGCAATCTCTTGTTCATTTTTGTCATGTCGTAGGTGTGTCATGGTAAAATATTTGGTCATAAAGCTCATCAAACGTCTGTGTGCCTCCACCAGGTAACAGAGGACGTCTATCGCCTCATCACCAATTACTACAATTTTGTGTGCCGTGGCCAGGTCAGTGTGAAGGGCAAAGGTCAGATGCTTACATACTTCCTGGAGGGACGCAGACAAGGCAGCAGGCCATCTCAAACCCAGCAACAGCCTGGCAACGGTGAACGCCGTGCCAGTGCATTCGCTCACGGCAGTGTGTGCACCAGGCTTAGCCCCGCCCCAACGGTGACCACCTACGCCGCTATGAGGACCCCAAGCCCAAGTGTGGCTAAACCAACCACATCCACCAGCACCACCAGGTACCTGCCCTCTGTTCCCACTGCAGTGGTGTGAAGGGCACTGTCTCCATCGTGACTACGAAAAAATAAGAATGTAAGAGTGGAGGTGGGTGAGTAACACAGATGGCTGTAGCAGAGAAAGGCTATTTAAAGAGGAAAGGTTGTTCTCCACTCTTCTTCTTCTGTCTGTGGAAGACAGGGAGGCGAGACACTGATCATCCAATGGGAAGCCTGGATTTGGGCCTAAAGCCTGGAACCTGAGGCGTCCTCGATCAGACTGTCCCTCCACATTCAAACCCTGTTTGTTGTTTCACACAGCGGGATGTCATGAACAGGATACAGGATGCCACGTTGCTCTGTCATCAATCAAAGGCCAAGGATGTCTCCAGGATTTCATAGCCGACTGCCAAAAAACTGGATCCACCACTACGATAAACTAAATAAGCATAAAAATAAAAACACATCGCAATGCACAATTGAAAGTGTAGCACACAAACCTGTCACAACAACTGTGTCCCGAAATCTAAGAACGTTAGCTGACTCTTTTCTCCCCGTCTAAAACCAAAACAGTGCTGTTGCCTTAGCGACCACTCTTCACAATGAGATTTTTGCCATTTGTTTTGTTGCCTTTTAGATTGATTTATCAGATTAATTCATTTTAGGGGCATCATTGTCCTAGAGACAACAGTGTTTAAAGCGGTTGAAGCCAATTGTGGAATTTTAGATGGCAGTTAATGACATGAACTTGCCAAAATACAACAAGGCGTTGCCTTTGACCATTTGTGGGTGGTTGATGCTGTATGCTTCATTTCTGCCCCTTCGCTGAACCCCTCGTACACGAGGCAAGCTCTTGATTCAGTGAGCCGAGCTGCTCAGCGTCTTTAAGTGCATGATGCCACTGCTGCATTTCAGTCATGTGTGCTGTCTGTTTCCCTGTGATGCTTGACTTCCAGATTCTTCCTTGTCAAAGTGTAGCAATAAAGCAGTTTGTCTCCTATCTCAGCCTATTCACTCCTTGCATGCTGTAGCCAGCTGGATCCTACTTTGACCTGATAGTGTTTGTAGCCAATAGTGTGTGCATAGCTAGCCACACCAGTCTGTATCTGTGGAGTTGAAGCATGAATTAGAAAACCTATTTTTAGTATTGTGCGAGTGTGATTCCTTCTTCCTCAATGAATTATATTTAAAAAAAGAGAACTTTTTTCTGTGTGCTTGTTTACAAAGAAATATTTTCTAGTGTTGAAAAATATTCTGTTCTACTATTTTTATGAACTCGAAGCTGCTTTGGAAAGGGCGGAAAAAAAGAAACCTTCTGTTTATGAGGAGATTCCCACAAACCTCTGTGTCTGGATTCCTCATGCAAACCCAGATGATTTATTTTACGGTATAGCATGCTACTCACAGTATGGCTTACCACAGCCATTAACTTTCCTCTAATCTGTACGAGCATGCACTGCCTGGAAGCCTGCAGATCAAACATGCATGCTTTGATGAAGCACTAATGCAGGCGGAGCAGCGGACACACGTTGACTGTGTTTTATTATAGTCCTCATGCATGCGCTAAAGGTAGCGGTCCTCTTGAATGTAAGGTGCTTAATTGACCCGTGTCTTCTTCATGAGCTTGGTGTGCAAACCTTTTTGAGGACATATTCAGGATAGATAGACTTCAGGCCTGGGGGGAGAGGTTCCTCCTCCTCCTCCCTGCTCCTGCTGTAATCAACAGGTAGCTGATTTTCTAATGTGCCAACCTATTTTCATAAACATATCAGATTTTTTCGTGTTGAGCTGTAGCACAACTGAATGCGTTGCTACGGTTATTGTGGATTTTCTTTTGTTGGATGCCTGTATTTTTACTGTTCGAGCTGATTGAGTTTTGTTACTCAAAATGATGGCAAGTGTCGATTTTGAGCAGATTTATTTGGAACCTGACGGAAATTACGTTGGACTTATCATATTTAAAATAGATTTTAAATCTATATGGTAGCTTGAGTGCTTAATTTAAGTTTATAAAAGGTTTAAAATGAGGATTTTTTATACACTTGCTTTAAACAATTAATTGAAAGTTGATGAAAAGGAATTGTGTACAATATTTTTCCTGTAAATTGGATATTTTCATACTGTATGATACGGGTTTCAATTGTTATATGTAGGTATTACTAGCTATTATTGTACATTGTAGAGATATATTATGGATGATACAATATTTGTCAAGTTCTTTTGTTGAAGATGTATTTATTGAGATGTTTTATGTGAATGTAAATTTTGGTAAAGAAAATATTTTATACTAAAATATAAGTGTTTGCACTGCAATTATATTGACGTACCATGATTATGAAGAATAAAGCCAGTGGAGACGTGTCTCCTGGACTAAGAACTCTCATTCTGTGCTTATTTTGAACAAACACAGACAGAAATGCACATACAGAGTGCATATGGAGAGGACATGAAATTTAGTTAAACAGTTACGTAACGCTAGAAAAACAGAGTAGCTCATGTAAGAAGTTGGAGCAACATCGGGGTCAGTGGCAGTTTGACTCCTCTGGTGCTGCTCAGCATTGGCGACCTCGCGCTGATGACATAAACACGTCTGCTCTAGTAAAAACATGTCAAAGGAGTTAAGTGTGTGGGTGTGCGTACAATATGCCTTAAGTTTATTGCTCATAACAGTTTAAATGCAACAGATACACATAATAAGGGCCTATTTTTTGGTTTGTTTTGCAGAAACTACACTGCAGGGTTTTTTTATGTTGTATCAAATCATAAGACATCTTAAGCAAACATCTAGAAGCGAGTGTCACAACTCAACAATCTTCAAGCATTCACTAGACCAGGTATTTGCATATAAGGAAACACCAGTCAAATGTGATAAGGATCCACAAATCTACTAAACACAGTCCACAATCCACAATGTATATTTTGTCTTGTCCCCATCCCCTCACCCCTAACCGGTCGCAGCAGATGGCCCCCCTCACTGAGCCTGGTTGTGCCAGAGGTTTCTTCCTGTTAAAAGGGAGTTTTTTTCTTCCCACTGTGGCCAAATGCTGGCTCTTAGGCCGTGAGATGACTGTTGTTGTAATTTGGTGCTGTATAAATAAAGTTCTATTTGAATTAAACACTGAAAGAGACCTAAAGCTAAAGAACGATGAAATACTTTTAGTTTTTTATACTTTGATGTACTTTTCTCCCATGCTGAAGCAGAAGCTTTGATGGTTTGTAGAACATAGAAAGCTGTGATGTTAAAACTAAAATGAACAATCAGCACACATACATGGTTGAGAGGACAATTTCAGTGGGTCAGATTAGGCTGAAACTACTTCTGTTTTTTTGTTTTTCTTTTTGGGCCAGGTTGTAAATATGCTATAAAGTTGGATATTAAGATTACACGTGGGAGTCTAGTGGGATTAAGAGCAATCTTTTTAAATATTTTGCACTGCTTTCATTTTTTCATTCCCCAGAGGTTACCAATTCATGGAAACTCAAATTCCCCACCCACCCTTAGGCAGGACTTGGCAAATGTGGGGAGGAAGAAAGCTTTAACAGGAAACATTCACAGTGCTTAGGGCACTCCTCCTGCTTAGGGCAGTTAAAGTTTTTTGCTTATGAGAAAAAATGTAAGTTTCTCATGATTTTTACATATAAAAGGCATCAGGACCTCAGTGGGTATTCATTTGTGTCTTTTCCCACCCTCACCCACCTCACCCCACCCCACCGAAGGCTTTGGTGAGAGAAAAGGAATGTTTCAAGTCCTGTCACAGGAAGACCCGACCTCTAAACATTCATCAGTGCTGTGAAAATGTGTGTGTGTGTGTGTGTGTGTGTGTGTGTGTGTGTGTGTGAGAGTGTGTGTGTTTACCACTGGTGTGGAAATGCCATGGCATTGCGGAGCATCCTGCGTGACAGGTTGTCATGGCAACACGACAAGAATACACGCTGACATGTAACCAAGGTTGTGTTTTTCAGCGGGTAAATGATAAACCAGTAACCCCCACCCTCGTTCTTCTTCTATTAGCTTTGTGATCTGTGCTGATTGTGTGCAATCACCACAGAGGATGTCAATATTCCACTTGTTGATAACCGAAAAATTTACAACTCTGCGTGTGTGTGTGTATGTTTACCACCTGATGGAATCTCCAATATGATCAAAGACGCCCGGTCAGGATTGCCAAGGTAAACACTTACACACAGCGAGATAAGCGACGGGAATGGTCTTTTTTGGACCTCATTTACAGCTGTGGTGTAGTGGAACGGCCGTCTATCTGCAGCCTGAATCAGACACTGCACAGCTGAGATGATGACGGCAATGAGGCTGACCGAGACACTTTGAAGGGTTATGGATAGTTTTACTACACTGCTTACTCAATGACTCTGTGTGTCATAGAATCACTTACTGTAAATGTTGCTGTCATTTCAACACTGGAGCGTAGGAGGAAAAACACAACCTGACTGCCAAAACAGCGTTTGTGTGTATTAACTGCATAGATGTATGCAACATTTTAACCCCTCTAAGGATGATCGGATAGTGTCATCACCCTGCTGGGGGTGGACTCTCAAGTTTGTGAGTGTGATAACTCAAGGATGAGGCGCTTTAGGATTTTCAAAATGATACCAGCTGCATCTACTAGAAGGCTGAGTGGCCGTCAGCATTGTTATACTAACTTGCAGACATATTTGTATTTGTCTACAAATGTCGGTAACTACAGTTTGTATGGGAGTCAGACCAAACAAAGTGATGAACTAGCAGCTCAGCATCAAACATGGATTGCATTGGCCACATCCACCCAAGAACCTAACTAGCCTAAGGCTGTTAAAGAGAAATTTAAGGTATAGTAGTGCTGTTAGATCAAAAATATAATACACTAAGACATATGAAATCATCATTAGAAGAAAAGCAACACTGTAAACACACAACATTGTTGGAGAGGAGTTGCTCTATACAATGGTCCCTCGCTATAATGCGGTTCACCTTTGGCAGCCTTGCTGTTTGTTTGTTTTTTTACAGCACATTGTGTTCTGCGTCCTGATTGGCTGTAGACCACTGTCAATCAATCTCGTGCCGTGTCTCCTGTACAGTACATGATGCATTCAGCGTGTCAAATTTACATAAATCTTCGATCGCTAGCAGTGTGTGACTCTGAGGTGCTGTACGTTTACGTACATGTATGTTTGTAAGTTTTCTCCCCAACAAACACAACAAAATGTTGATGAAACGTTTTGCACTGTCAAAAGCAACCGCGGGTGCCTTTGGTTTCATTCTATAATACTGGACTTAATTTTCTACAAAGGTTTGAACTTTGAGAGTGTTTAAACAAGAGAGAAAAGTGTGGAAATGCTCATGCCTGTCTGAGAAAAGTGTGTAGTGTGTAGTGAGTGGTTTTACAGCCTTAAACATCTATAATAATTGTAAAAAATAAAGTTAGCTACTTTGCGGATTTCACCTATCGCGAGTTATTTTCGGAATGCAACTCCAGCGATTAACGAGGGACCACTGTATCTCAATCTTGATGTCTTATTCGTGACTTGGGTAAGAGCAACACTTACACTCTTGCTACTACTCTTCTATCACACAACACCCTGACACTCATCTCTATCCATTCCACCCGGCCTCCACTCTGTTCTCCACCTTATGTTTTATACACTCTCTTTTTTTTTCAATGGTTGACCCCAGGTATTTAAACTCATCTACCTTAACTATCTCTACTAGCTGCATCCTCACCTTTCCAACTGCCTTATTAACATTCACACACATGTATTCTGTTTTGTTTCTGCTGACTTGCATTCCTCTTCTCTCCAGTGCATACCTCCAACTTTTCCAGATTCTTTTCCATCTGCTCCCTATTCTCATTACAGATTGCACAATGTTCTCTGTGAACATCATAGTAGATGAAGACTCTGGCCTGACTTCATCCGTCAACCTGTCCATCACCATTGTACAAGATGGCTTGGATTCAAACCTTCCCACTCTCACCTTGGACCGATCTGTCACTCCTACCAAGCACCTCGCCACAATCTCTCTATCCTCATACGTGTCCTGCATCACTGTCACATACTTCTTTGACTTCCTTATGCAGTACCACAATGCTTGTGAACTTATATGCTTTCTCTAGATCCACAAGGACACAATGCTACTCTTTCTGATCATCTAACACTAAATCTATAGTGCTCTTTTTTTTTTCTTTCTTTTTTTAGCATGATGCCACACTGCTGATCTTAGCTTGAACAAGTCATTCCCGTATCTTCATGCTATGGTTTATCAACATTATCCCATTGTAATTACTACATCTCTCTACAACTCTGGTACCAGAAAACTTTTTCTTCATTCAGACATCTGCCCAAACTCCAAGACTGTGTTAAATAATGTGCTTAAAAAGTCCACTGTCTCCCATTTACTCTCTAGTCCCTTAACCTCAGCACACCTCTTCACAGTTACCCTCACTTTCTACTAATCCTCTGTGCTTCCAGTACTGCTGTATTATTACATCCATCCTCTCTCGTTTTCATGATCAATGAGTTGATCAGTGTACTTATTCCATCTTCTCAACACATTGTCTTAATTTGTTAGCACATTTCCGTCTCTGCCCCTAAGCTGCCACACAACCTTTCCAGCTCAATGATTCTATCTATCCACTTGATATAAGTTATTTTCACCTTCCTTAGTGTACAGTTTCCTATAAGCTTTTTCCTTTGCCTTTGGCACCTCTCTCTTTGCTTTACTCCTATCCTCCCAGCTACAGTGGTCCCTTCGCTATAACGCAGTTCACCAGCAGTTCGCACCGAAATTCGCGGCCTCCCTGTTTCGAGGATTTCTTTTGTGCAATTTTGCATGGTGTTTTTGTGTTCTGCATCCTGATTGGCGGTAGACCATTGTCAATCAATCTCGTACCGTGTCTCCTGTACAGTACAGAATGTGTTCAGCTTGTCAAATTTACATAAATCTTCGATCGCTAGCAGTGTGACTGAAGTGCTGTACTGTATGTTTGTAAGTTTTCTCCCCAACAAACACATGTTGGGGAGCCTTTGGGTGCCTTTGATTTCATTCTATAATACTGGACTTATTTTTTAACGAAGGTTTGAACTTTGAGAGTGTTTAAACAAGAGAGAAAAATGTAAAAATGCCCATGCCTGTCTGAGAAAAGTGTTTAAAGTGTGTATCATCTGTAATAATTGTAAAAAATAAAGTTGGCTACCTCGAGGATTTTTTTTAGAATGTAACTCCCGTGATAAACGAAGGACCACTGGCCACATGGCTAGGAGTACATCCTCCACCTTGCCTAGCCTCATTTTCCACCATTTAATCCACACCTCTGCTCTCTGCCTTCACTTCACTGCTTCATGATTACCAAAGTCATCATGCAGGCTACCATCCGATGCTGCCTAGCCACATTCTCCCCTGACAGCACAGTGCGGTCTCCTATCACTTTGTTATTTTATGTTTTTGGAGTACACTGGTTAGTGCACAAACAAATGAAATTCGTAATTGTTGAATTTTTCCAAAATGATCTCATTCTTTTGTGATATTTTCTCTACTGTGAAATCCTGAAGAGTTTTAAGACTCCAAGAAATCTGAACTCAAGGGTTCTAAAACTCTAGGTATCAGTGAGTGTCAAAGATCATACAGTAATGTTTTTAAGCTTTAAAGGGCTTCACATTATACAGTCAGGCACAAGACAAATTGTAGAGCTCAAGCACATGAGTCATCCTTAAGGTTTGTTGTTGTTTTTTCAGGTTTTATCAAACCCATATGAAGCCCTAAATCTTCAAATACTTTCAGTGGACAAAACATTACAATGAGTTTCCAAGAAAAGCGGTTTCACAACCAAGCTTCTGCAAGGTTGTGAAACCAAATGCTTCCTAAGGAGCCCAAAACACAAACTACTCTTTTCTGATTAGCTGAGGAAAAAAAACATCCTCCCACTAGATTGTTTCTCATCACAGATTTCCCCAATGCCTGAGTGTTATCTTCTGTCTTCTACAATATGTTTTTCCTACAAGCACATCAGCCCAGATACAGGCAGGGTCAGTGAACTCCATGTTGTGTAAGAACTGCAGTGACCCCTGCTAACCTACTCGTACCACTCCTTCGTGTTTGGTCTTTTCTGAACAACCATGAAGATGGAATGTGACGAGGTGCCAGAAAACAGCTTTAAACATGCAAGAAATGTTGTAATAACCTCTACAAACAGAGCAGATCAATGTGACCTGCTGTAGATTGATGAATCCTTTGAAAAACATAGCAGCATAACAATAGTTTGACCTAAAGACTTACATCTGTAAGCACACACAGAGAACCTCCCATCACAACTGTTACAAAACAGATATTTTCCCCCTTACCCTAGTCAAGCAGGTAGTGTGGAGTTTATTTGTCAAGACTTTGAAATATCTGAAGTTTCTGTCTCCACCCCAAAACAATAGAGGTGATATTTTTGAGAGGATGCTCAGAGGCAGATCTTTCAAAGAACCACATGTTGGTTTCTTAGGATAATCCACAGGCAAACTTGTCCTGTGGAGTATCCTGCATATGGTTTCTGTAATGCAAGATGCAAGCTACTGGATTATAGGCATTTTTAATACTTTAAAGTCACAAATTAGTACTCAGCTATGCTGTTACTTTATAGTAAAAAACAAATCCTGGAATTTAAAGCAGAAATCATCTACACTATGTCTTGTGGTGAGAAAATAAGGCTTGTGTTTTTTGTTATTGGGGTGAAACAATCTGTCTCTATCTGTTATGGTTACTGATGAGACTGTTGACAGCCTGTTGAACTTCCCTTTTACAAAGGTTGTTTTTATTCCTCTGGTTAAAGAGATCTAACAAGCCACTTCCAAGAAACATGAAAGCGGTGTGCTGACCGTGGCTCAGGGGGTTGGGAAGCGTATCTGTAATTGGAAGGTCGCAGGTTCGATCCCCGGGCTCTCTGTCTTGGTGTTGGACCAACTGGTGTTGGCCAGAGGGGCCGATGGCACAATATGGCAGCCTCGCTTCTGTCACTTTGCCCCAGGGCAGCTGTGGCTACAACCGTAGCTTGCCTCCGCCAGTGTGTGAATGAATAGTGGCATTGTCAAGCACTTTGGGTGCCTTGAAAAGCGCTATATAAATCCAATCCATTATTATTATTGAAATAACTTTAAACCTCCATAAGTTTGGATCTATGTTGGAAAAATGCCATAAAGCATCCAAACTATAATATATATATTTAATATATAATATATGTTGTAAGCAAAGTTAATTTGTTTTGTTTAATTTGATATCTACCTCTCAAAGAGCAGTAGTTACCTCTTTGAGCATAAAATGTGAAGTTATTTCCAAACGCTGACATTTTTTGACACAGGCTGTGGCTGTAACTTGTGAGGCATGTCACATGTTTACATTTCCCTGTCACAATGTAAGTACAGTTAATGTGAGAGGTGGACTGTCACACACTGAGATTAAAGGATCTTGCTTGAGATTAGAGATTATGGCTAATATTGGACTGTATATGAACGATGTTGAAAACTTAAGCAAAACCTGCATTCTTTATAAAGGTCAGCAGGGGGCGACGCCTTTTGTGTTTTTCTTTTTTTTCTCCCCTTTTCCTGACGGGTTTCTGGTCTCAGTCATTAGTTTCATCATTTAATGAACAAAAATTATATCCATTTTATAAACAGCATAGTCAAATAGGAAGATAAAGCATGAAAAGCTATTGGGCAGGCTGTTGCATGTCAAGTGATCTGAGTCATCAGAGTAGAAAAACTAGTCTGTTTACCATGTACCTGCTGTAAAGTCCTAGCTTTCATATACTGTTTCATATTGTTTACTAATGAGTGGGTGGTGACACATTTAACGTTTGCAGTTGGATTTTTATTCTTTTATGATGTAATCACCATTGCAACCTGTGTAGCAACAAATGTTTGGCTTATTAACATATTGCCAGTAGTCGAGCAAAGCTCGAAACACTGGAAAATACAAAATCCACAAATATTGGTTTGTTTACAAAGTTTTATTTTGATCTAATTCTTCATGTATTATGTAATAGCTTCAGTGTATTTAGTATAAGGGGGAAAAAAACCTTGAAACATTTTGACTCATATCCAATATGTACATTAATGTAACTGAAATACTTTTTATAAAAAAGATACAAAATTCTTTCCTCGTGCCCAGGTTAAACACCACTGCCTTAAAGGATCAATTGCACACAGTATCTAGATACATCAAAATCAACAGTAGGCTACTTAATTCAGAAGCAATATAACTGTAGTTGGTAGTGCAGCTGTATAGTTAATAAAACTGTACAATCTGTTGCTTTGACTTTGTGATGACTTCATGAGCAGAAGTTGGTTTCGGTTTGCATTACACTGTCTTGATATTGATGCAGAAATACAACACCTCAAATCAGAGAACATATTAATCACTTTTGGTTTGAATTCATTTCCTCTCTGTCTTGGTGTTGGAATAAAACAATTAACCTGGAAAATAAAACACAACATTGTCCTTTTATTTTAAATCAAATGTATCTTTCTTAAACCTCTGTATGATTGGACGAGTGTGTTATGTGAGTGTATTATTCACCCCATTTGGAGATAATAAAGTTAAAAGACAAAAGGAGTTAAGCTGAACCTTTGTCAGTATCACAAAGGGTGGTGAATGTGTTTATTCGCTGTTGCTCTTCCTAACTGTACATGAGCCTTCAGTCTCTATTTACTCAAGTGGGGATTCTTTGATGTGGATGTTTTGGACAGATCGTTCTATTGTGAATAAAGAAAGGATCTGCGGACATAGGTTGGATGGAATGTAGGGGAGGAGTGTATCTTAAGTAACCATGAGTCTGGATGGAAAACTCCATTCTGTTGCACAGGGAGATAATAACAGCTAATCCTACCAACACAACTCCCCTGACCCATTCATGAGACTGTTTCCAGTTAACTTTGCCAAGTGCAATCCTCTGGCTTGGGCTTCCTCCTACTTCTCATTAGAGCCGCAGCAAAGAGGGAAGCATTGCAGCTAAACACACAGAGTCACTCAGAAAGAGAGAGAGAGGAGGAAACTAAACACAATGGATGCTGGCGCATGGGAGACTGGATTTCCTGGGTTTCCCACACAAAAGTGTACGATCACAAGCTCACAAACATATACACTCATTTGGAAACACACTGTCCGACACACACACGTGAGCTATCATGTTGCATGCCAAGATGCTCGGGTCTAACGGATAAATCCGTTCCCCTATTCACAACCTTAAAGTGGTGAGAGCAGCCCCCGATGCCAAACCCCAATCTATGATCTGCACTGGCTGTTTAATAAGACATAAATGATCCGATTAAGGAAATCTTGTGAGAAGGGGAGGAGAAGAAAAAGAACAACTTTGCTGGGGATTAGCGTCGTTGTGCCCACTCACATCATATTCCTGACTGCTGATTCTGACCCCTGGTACTACTGTTCTGTGAACAACTAGAGAAAGGGAACACAGAGCACAGAGTTACAGAACAAAACTAACTAGAAATAAGGGCGAGAGATGACAAAAATGTAATAACGTGCTGCCGTGGTATATAAATACATGGGGAGTGAAAACAGGTGTGTGGAGAAGAAGTATTCAGTGCCCTGCATAAAGTCCTGCAGCCTATTGCAACATAACTAAGGGACGCTTCAGGATCACCTGATCCAGCTTTAACTATAAGCTTCATCAAAAAATGAATTATAAGTTTTAAGCCTCCTACTTTTAGAAACTCTAAGAACTGCAAGTAAGCCAGCTGTCTGACAGCAAAATGCTCTATTAGGATAATATGGTACTATAAGCTATGATGGGACCTGATTATTCAAAGCGTGTGTGTGAGAAGAAGGATTGCAGGGATTGGGAGCCAATGCGGAATAGGAGAAATATAATCTAGGTTTCTAATTTTTGAAATATTGTGCAGATGTGTTTAAGTATTGTTTTTGTATTTATGTATTTAAGACCAAGTAACAACTAATTAACTATTTTAATTGTTAATTAATTGTTTTGATCATTTGGCTTCATAGACAGATATAACTGGGTATCATCAGACATATTAATCCTTCTGTAACCAGGTTTCTGTAAGGCAAATAAACCAGTCTATTAATCAAATATTAAATCATTTACTAATGTGAAGACGGAAGACAGTCCTCTAATGTTGAATAGTCCACATTTATGGTGATTGATTTTGGCTGGTGGATAAACAAACTGGAAGTTTGGATCCCAGTTTTTGGATCCCAAGCAGGATCCAAAAACTGTCCTGGTTGAAAATCTTGTATTTGACACCGTCTCAGCCCAGCCCACTCCCACATGGACTTTGTTTCTCTATGTAATGCCTCACTTGACATCCTCAGGCCCTTTATAAAGCTCTCTGGAAACTTTTCTTCAACAAGCAAATACACCCAACTTCTTTCAAAGATGCGTAGAAAAAGTTCTGAAGAATGTGTGATGTGGGAAAATATTTAAAACAGATGGAGTCTTCGTCACAATATATATCAACACTGGAGAAACAGTTTTGCAGGTCCTACATTCAAAGTCTGGGCTTCTAAAGGACTTTATAAAATTCAAGATCTCTATCATCTAAACTGATGATTTTGAAGAATTGAAGCATAATGCTACTTTAACGGGAAGCTTCTTTTTCACTCAAATAGCTACACCTAAGAAGTTTTGTAAAAGCAGGTGGACTCAACTCACTTAGTAGACCCTCGACAAGCACCTGATGAAACACAGATCATGCAGGAATTTTTGTGAAAGTGCGTGAAATGTTCCATTCTGTCCATCAGAAAGTTAACATTACAACTGAGAGCATGAAACAAAGACTTAGTCACTTAATCACTTTGTGCTGGAGCTCAGACTTTGATTATACACCTCTAGTTAATGTTAGCATATGTAACTCCTGCGAAATTAAATGTCAGAAAGATTAAAACATTTTGAGCAAGAGGTCAAATTGACACATGAGGAGATTATTTCAAAACAAATCCCAGTAGACCCAAAGCTATTTTTACTTGTTTTGTATCCAAAAGGACACAATTATAATAAAAAGGAACAGACACTAACGGACGTCAGACTTTGAAATGCCAAAAACACAATGGTATTGTATTAGAGGGAATTGTATTAGAGGGAATTGTATTAGAGGGAAGAAAATCCAAACTTTACACACATCAAATGATGCAAAACCTTCCTCTAGAAACACACTGTAAAGAATTTGTATCTGGCTGAGGGTAAATCAGGACAGCTGTTTGTTTTGGACCTCACCAAAACTTGGATGTCAGTTTGGTGTTGGTGTTTTTAGAATCGCTGCTGTTTTCTTTTTGTTTCTTTTTTATTTAGATAAAAATAATACTATAAAAAAGTAAATGAAACAAATGTGGCCATTAGATATAGATATATTAGATATAGGCTACATTAAAAAAAAAGTAAGATAAAGACACGAACAGTTTTGCAAATTGCGTAAATATTATAGACAATATGTGTTTATAAGTGTGTTCCCCTTGCCTCATACATGGTGAGAAGTATGAATGATTTCCTAAACAGATTTTTCTGTGGCATGGATTGCTTTGGATGGGCTCCCCATATTGTGGAGACGTTTCTTGAGGGATCGTCTGCATCTCAATCAAACATTTCCAGGTTTTCACTACTTTGATTCCTGCTGACATCTCTGCAGTTTCAGACCTAAGAAAGATGGACTGTATATGGCACTTTTCTATTTGAACACTCAAGGTACTTTCTTCTGAAAACTTCATTCGCGCACACATTTAACGTAACATTAACACCCTCACATGGATGCATTGGAAGCAACTCAGAGTTCAGCATCTTGTCCAAGAACTAGAGGAGACGAGGATCGAACCTCCAACATTCTGATTGGGAGACAACCCGCCCTGCCTCCTGAGCAGCAACTGAAGACTGAGCTGAAATTTCTGAGCTGTAGACTTGAGTCTGTTTATTACCTTACTGTACACTCCTGCACGTATGTCTTACCAGAGATCATAGATGCACTGTTAGCCATCTCTCCCACAGTCTGTGATTCTCTCTCTCTGTCCAGTCTCCTTGTTCCTTTCTGCAGGTATCTCAGGCTGCAGAGCTGCCTGTTCCTGCTCTGTGGTTAGTGGCCTCACTATCCAGCCACGCTTCGATTGTTTGTTGCATTGAATGTTATTTGTTACCTCTACACTCTTTTGTTCTCACACTGCTTTCTCCTCACCCTGTACCTGGTATTTCCAGAGGATTCTTCCTGATAAAAGGGAGTTTTAGTGCTGGCACAAAGAGGATTACTGGATAGTTGGAGGTTCCATTTGTAATTCTATAGAGCCTTTAAAATATAAAGTTCACTGTGATTACTATTATTGTGCATGAAGACAATAATAAGTACATAGAGGCAATTCAAGCAGTTTTTCAGGAGAAGTAGATAGAGAGTAGCATTATTCAATTCAATTCAATTTTATTTATATAGCGCCAAATCACAACAACAGTCGCCTTAAGGTGCTTTATGTTGTACAGTAGATCATACAATATTAGATTCAGAGAAAACCCAACAATCATTAACCACCATCCACAGCCATGTAAGAATCTGGTGATTGTTTTGCACCATAAGCTGTAAGTAATAATGTATAGTATGACTGTATAGACACAGATTTGCCCACATTGTTGTATCTTTATGCCTGTCATGAAAGGTTGTTCGTTTTTTATTATTGTTATCAAAACACTTCCTTTTTGTTCTTATGTAAAATGAAAAGATAAGACATAATTGAGGCTGATCAAACGATAAGACACTGAATGCGTATTTTTTATAATATGTGATAACCGTGAAGTAAATAGTCTTCCAGTCACAGATACGGTAACTTATGGGTGTTAGATTGACCAGCTTTAACCAAACAAAATTCCTACTTGCAGAAGTGCCTGGTGGATTTTAGGAGGCTAACAGATGATGTCATCAAGACTGAATGGCTAATTATTAGTTGAGACTCACTGAAGGGAATTTCCATCTCATTCTCTAGTGTGGTTTTTGTCCCGTCTCCCTCCTCTCACACCGCACTGAGCCAGATGGGTAAACTTCCCTGAGCCTGGTTCTGCTGAAGGTTTCTTCCCGTTAAAAGGGAGTTTTTCTTTCCACTGTCACCGACTGTTTGCTCATAGCCAACCAGTTAATTTTTGGGGTTTTTGCTGTATTATTGTACAGTCTTTTACCCTATGTTATAAAGCGCTTTGAGGGGACTGTTGATGTGATTTGGCGCTATGTAAATAAAAGTGAATAATTAAATTGAAATGAAATTCTCATCCCCAAGACATCAATCAAGATGTCAGTGTTATGACGGTAACAAGTGTTGATAATTATGTCACAAGATCTCTTTGTCATTTGTGCCATGGGTCACTGTGTCTGACTGAAACCCTTTAAATAAGCTATTCCTCTGCAGACAAACTGTTAGCTGTTTGACAACTACTCATTCAAAAAGAATTTTTCATATGAAAAGAAAGTTGGAGATTGGTCTGCAACGATTGTTCTTATTTTCCTCAATCATTAATGAATAATAAGATGTTCTAACTTTACCGAGGGCTTTCTTATAAAGCAACAAACTATTTCTCCAGGCTAAATGATGATCTTCTAAATTTGTGACATGCCATTTCCTCTCCGGCTTACGACTTGTCTGTTTTAGGCTACGTGTTTGAGAATTATACCCGGAAGTACTTCTAATTTGAGGCTCTATTTTTCACAGAAGCTACAGTATCCAGTGTCATACGTAGTGAGGCAGTAAAGTTATTAACAAGATAATTGACTTCTGTTGGAGTAGTGTTCAGGTAGCTGCTCTGCTCTGTGTTGGTACAGGGCATTGAAGACGATAACAGTGTTTGGATTATATTCTTAAACTTAGTTACAGCGCTTTCAGAAAGACATCAGATTTAAATGTTGTCATGTTGTCAATGTTCTGAAATGATCAGAACAGAGACGGTTTTCAGGAAACACTGTTCATATGTTAAAACAAGATCTAGAGTGTGATTAAAGTGGTGGGTGGGCTCTTTTACACCCTTTCTTTACTCTAATAGGGACCACAAATTACAAAATGAACAGCATCTAGGATATAAGAGTTTGCTTAGGTCACAGATCAAAGCAGTCAAGGGCCATTTTCATATAGACTTCTATACAATCTGACTTATTTTGAATTCAGACAATCTGCCTCCTGCTGGCCATTGGAAAGAATACAGCTACTTCCACGTTCTTTTCATTTTTCATAGCTGAAAGTTACGTTCCTCTGTTATATGCAGTGCTGTGTTTTCAGAATTCGTTTATATAACTTTATTTGTATAGAAGCTTTTGTCTCAACAAAAGCTTAGATTTGAGATTAGGGTGATTCCAGGTCCTGCACAGCTGACTGACAAGTAATACAATGTTGAAAAGAGCTGAACAGAGTAAATAAAAGACAAGTATAAATCTCATAATTTTGTAAAAAAGAGAAAAAAACAACATGTTATTCAATCAATATTTACTATGAACAGCCTTTGACTATAAGGCAGCATGCATTTTCCTCTTGCACGGTGTTTCTTGTCGGGTCCTTTGGGATGACTTTGTTGAATTTGTTATCGTATTCTCATGTAATCCTGGACTGACTCATGGAGAGAGTACTGTGGGGGCCAGACCATCTGTTGCAGTACTCCTGTGTCATCATGCCACAGATGTTGCCTGATTAATAACAAACACGTGCTGATGGTGTTAATGTGTGACAGATGAGAATCTAAACACATTAAGTGGATGTAAAACTTTTGCACAGTGCTGTATGTAAACCTCAGAGAACTTTCAGCGTCAGCGCTCGTGCAGGTGTGCGTTCCTTGAGTGGGTGTGATTGCAAACAGCCCTGTTTTTCTCATCCCTTCTGTCGTGGAATCCTCCCCCCTCCACCCGCCTCTCCCGACGCCCTCAAGAGGGCAAGGTTTAAATCACCTTAAGTGAATCTGGGGGACCAGCATGCGTGTTTGTGTATGTGTCAGTGTGTGCTTGCGTATATATGTGGGCGTGAGTAGCTCCTGACAGAACCAGACTGTTTTTCCCGTTGCTCTTTGTCAAAGGTAAACATTCCAGTCTTGGGACGTTCAATGCCATGTGCCGTTTGATCTCCTCATCATGTGACACCTGAAAGAGGTAGAAAGCCCTTCTTATCGTGGATCTCCCAAACACAAACCCTGCAGAAAGCACACGGGGAGGGGGGCTTTGTGTTCAGGGTCTCCGGCTTGTTAGGGATCTGGCTGCATTCGTGTGTTTTTGAAAAAGTAGGGCCGACTCTGACCTGAGATAACTCTGCTCTGTTTGACCAGTCCGCCTCTCTGATCTGACAGCAGAAGAAAACCCCACACAGCCTGGCAGCTACCACATGTAGCTTTTCTATGAGAATACTTCACATGTTTTAATGCCTCATGTCTCTCCCACTTTATATCAACCTTTAATTACACAGATGTGTGCTTTAAAGCTATGTAAGGCAATATCACACAGTATCACAAGGACCAGCTTTAAACAGGGGCATTTGGGGGCTTGTAAAAAAATATTTTGAACTGTTTAGGGTTAAGGAACATTCTCTATTATTTTTTTTAAAAAGCAAAGAACATTTGGGTCACATGAAAATAAAAAGTGCAGTCAGCTCCCAGCGACCCTGGAGACCAGATTCCCTCACAAGGACACAGACTGCAAGCATCATCCTGAAATCACAGTTCAGCTGAGGACAGATGCTGCACATACCCCAGGAAACATGACTTTCATAACTTTGATGACAGTGTATTGTTTGAACAGGTAAACTGGCAGCAGGGGAGATAAGTGGCAGTTAACACTGAAGTTAAAAAAATGTTCAGCACAACTTTATGTCTGCTCATTTGGTGACTTTGTTAAAAAAACAAACAGAACAGGAAGCACTTCACTCCCTGGGAAGTATTTACTTTTAAGGGAATAGTATTGTATTTTGTATCTATTCATGCTGTTTTCTTTGTTCTTTTTAAACATACTTTAAGAAATTTGTAGTGGAGTAAAACTCAGATAAGGGAAGCATGACAGATGTTTACTGTTATTACACAGTGACGCACTGGTGATGCAGGAGTAGGTCATGGATAACTGATTTGTAAATAAGTGGACATGAATAACTTGAGCTGCAGAATTTTAGGCTCTGTTTTGCAGATAAAAGACATTTTATGAAAGGTTGGGCTAATTTGACCTTGAAGCAGAAGTCAGAGGTCCAAACTAACATTATGTTTATCCCTATATTATTCCTAGATATCATTCCTTATACATCTATATGGTGTCAATATAAACAATGGCAGGAAGAAACATGGTTTTAAATAGCTCTATATTGCATTACTATAACTTTGACCTTCAGGTTAATTTATTGACCTTGAAGGAGAGGTCAGAGGTCAGATGTGACATGACATTTTAAATCATTATACGATGCTTTGTATATATTTTTACAACACACACCACCTTATATTTTCAAAGTTAGAAGTTTGTCCAGTTTTCACCTATAAATCATTACAGTAAGCTGACTTCGGAGACCTTGGTGGAAGTAAGTCACATGTTCATGGATCATAACATGACCGAACTCTACACCCATACAAAGTTTTACCAGAATTCGTTCAAAACTATGTTTGCAGACAGAATGGCACGCATGCACACAAAAACTACCAAAAGCATAACCTCCTTGGTTGCAGTAATAACATTAATAAGTGGAAATGTACTGCTAATAGCACTGGCACTGCATCTGTAAAATAATGTCCAATATTATGAGTACTACTCTGCAGCATTATGAATAAAATGATATCGAACTGTTTGAAAACTTGGTTAAAATCCTTTGATATGAAATTATACACTCTTGTAAACTATATACTCCTGTAAAGTTTAAAAAGCTTTATAGGAGTTTTTGTTTTTTAAACTTTACACCAGGACTGTTTTGTTATGCTGACATTACATTAGATTAATGGGATACTGTATTATGTGCACAGTGACTATGGATTATGGTTCAAAGCTCCAGAGACAGCTGAACTTTTGTCAGGAACATTAAAGGACCTTAGATGTGAGCTGCTTTCCTGTGTAGTAGCTCGTTAGGATTGAACTAATTGTCTGACAGTTTCAACCCTTTATGCACTAGCCAATTTTTTTAAGATTAAAAAGGTGTTCCTCATATTCAGTTAGTAATAGCTTCACAACTATGAGACCAAAATAAACAAACATGGACTGTAAGATAATTTGGGCTGAATTGTGATGTTTCTGTTTCCCAGTCAGCTTATCAAACCAACATTTATCTCCTGCCTACTCAAAACTGTGAATTAAATGCAATCAAGTGCAACTCTCAAAGCGATATATGAGATAAATAAAATACAAGTAAACATAAAATAAAATGCTGTACAGCCCTTGCAAAAGAAAAAAAATATGTTTTGCCAACTCTAAGTCGAGAAAGGATGCTGTCAAAGGACTTCCTGTCCTGTGAGAGTGAGAAAAAATAAACACCATTAGGACATCCTGTAGGACATAGTGTATAAGCTGCACATGTGCACGTGTTTTATTGGTGAATGGCCTGAATGCTGCCTCTGTCCTTTTAACCCTCGTAAAAGGAGCTGCTGTGGCTCAGGGGGTCACCCAGACTTCAGAAGCCATCAGAAGGCCAGTGGTTTGATCCCTCGGCTCCTCAAGTCTTTATGTTTATGTCGAACAAGGAAAAACTAATATGGTCATAGTGCTAACAACAAGTGACTAAAGTGCATACAATAAAGTGCTGCGTGGGAGTAGAGTAAAGGCATTTGAGTACTTAATAAAGTTTTTAAATATCGTACATAAATACCACTATGTTTAAACCTCACTGGTCTGTTACCAGATGGACTATTGACGTCACCTTTTGGTTTGTCCTGTTTTCAAGCCCTCAAGTTTATAATTTTGGTCATTGTCATCTCATGTTGAAACTGAGGACATCGGACACTCACATCCATACCAACTTGAACATCACACATGGAAACACACACTAAAGTTCTGCTTCACCCTAAACCAGGTCCAAGGACCAGGACTGGCCCAGCAAAGACTCTAATGAGGCCCACTGGATGGTTTTTGGAAACGCTTTAGAGGGCATAAATTTTGGATTTCTAACTGTATTTAACATGGCTTTCAGCTTTTACTACTGATAAAGACTTGCCCCATGGCCATTCATATAACAACAAAGTAACTGAGTAACAGACAAACAATTACAAACAATTACACGACAAAAAGATTGCTGTTTTTTAGTATCTCCTATAGAAATATCCTTTTTATTTTCCAAGGTAAAAAAGTTTGGTTAAACTTCTTTACAAGAACAGAAATGGGTGTTTTACCCACTTGAGCTCAAAGTGGGCTGTACGTGGCCCAAAATTAGTTCGTTTTCGTAATGGAACCATAATTCACATATTGAATATGTTTGATTGATTGATTGATTGAATCTTTATTTTGAACATGTTGAAAAAGTACAACAAAATAGAATTAAAAGAGACAAATGAACAAAGCAAAACAAAAGGAAAACGAGCAACCACAACTCCAAATAAAGTTCATGTTCAAAAAGGAGCAGAAAGAAGCATAAGCTTATTTAACCCCACCCCTTTTCCACTATATAGTATCAATAGACTACAAAAATACCTCCTTGCAATTACATTATATGTCATGTGTAATTTTTTTTATTTTTTAATTTTTTATATATACATATATGTTTCTCTCTATCCATACATACGTATATACACATACGCACATATACACATTTTCACCTCAAGGATACACAACCTACAAATATATATATATATATACCCATACCAACATACCCGTGCACCCGCACACACATGAAAATGTTAGACAAGAACACCCTATCAAATCTCTACCCTTCCCTGTACCCTGTAAAAACCATATCCTTAAACCGCTTTTTAAACTGCGCCATGCTTGGACATTGCTTCATATCATGTTTTGTTCAAGAAGACCTGAAAGTATCTTCTGAGACCATGAATTCAAGATCAAAAGTTTTCCCTTTCAGTTTTTTTTGGGGTCAGAATCAGTAATGTAGTCGAGATGTGTTTTCAAAATATGCCAAAACATATAATAAATCTGGGGCTTTATGTGTTCACTTATAAAAAGAGGTTAAAAACACATTTAAACAAGTGGCCTCCCCAAACGAGAAGTAAAGAAACTCTCTACTCATGTGGACTCAGCAGGGATGATATCAAATCAGAGAAGTTGAGAATGAGTATTTATTGGAAAATTATATAAAAGCACATTGTTTACTGTAGCATATGAATGCAGTATTGAACTGTCACCTTGCTACTGATTTTTTTGTTTTCTTTACAAAACTGTGCGCAAAAAAGTGAATTGGATGTTCAAAATTTCCAGAGGAGGACAACCAGCTCAAATAAACCCCAGGATCCACATATTACATTCAAACAGGACTTCAGCTTGTTAGCTACGAGTCCCCAAATCTTTATTTCACCCCAGGGCTTGGAGGAACAGAAATCTGGGCAATGAGTTTGAGTGGCTGTTAAACCAATTGGCAGATGATGCAATCTCACAAAGCAGTTACATAGAGATAATGACACCATGCAGGGCATTGCATCAGAAAGTCAGATATTAGGTGATAATTTATCATAGCGTGTAAAGAGGGTTTTTAAATAGGGGGCAGTGTGCACTGGGAAAGGAAAAATTGTTTTTCCTTTAGTGTGTGTGTGTGTGTGTGTGTGTGTGTGTGTGTGCTGGGGGAGGAGGGGGGGGGTCTTTTGGAGGGAACATTCTCACATGCAGTGACAGGACTGAAAATACCTTGCAGCAAGCCGTGAAAATGTGCATGTCGTCCACTGTGGGACCATCAAAGTCCCCAGAGAGCGGCTGGGAGGCCTGGGACGTGTCTGCGGCCACGTCAGGCTAGCCCCCATTCAAAAGCATTGGTCTATTATTATCCCCGGAAACAGATAATTACGACGGGACATTTCCTGGATGAAACTCAAAGCCGTCTCCAGTGCGCGCACGAGGGGTAGACGGGGATCGCATACAGAGAGTCCCGAGCCCTCCAAACGGCGACCCCGTTTCACGGAGCAATTTCTGAAACTGGAGTTTTATTATCTCCTCGCAACGCTCCGATGCTTTCTCATGTCAAAATTAGAGCCACCGGTTCGCTCTCGGAAGGCCCACGCTCCAGGCGCTCAGCGTGGGCGTGCGTAATTTGCGCCCATTGTTGTTATTTTTGCTTCTTCTCCAAAGTTGTGTAAGAAGTTTGTTGAGGACAATTAATAAAAGCCTATTATGAATGGACCAATTCATGAATAGTCAGTGTTGTTCCAGAGGAGGTCATCTGCAGCAAAGCCCCCCACTCCAAAAAACAAGGAGCTATTTCTCCCCTCAGGCAGTTCATGCGTGTCCTCTTTACAACTTGTAGAAAAACAAAAAGAAACAAGAGAAAAACGGCGCTGATAACTCATTGCCCGCGCCTTGTTACTTTAATGTGGTACTCTGGAGTTCAGTGTGGCACCCGGGTGAGGAAAGGGGGTCCTTGATTGCAACAGCAAACACTGGTGTCGTCACTCATCGGCGGTACACGCAAAAAGCGCTGCCTGTTCCAAACTAAATATTGACGCGAATGTTGTATTCAAATGAGCTGCCTGACCGGACGTGGACGGACCAATGAGAGCCCATCGTATCATTACACCTTCTTTTCAGAAATCATTCATAACGCCGACGCGTCAAAGACTCGCAGAGGAGCCGGCTATAAATACGGCTGCGCGCAACGCACAGTTAGACATTTTCCCAAAATCAAACGAAAGACACAACTGAGGAGCAGGAGGCGACCCGGCTCGTACCTCTGATCATCATCTCTGCCTTGCGCTACATTTCATATTTAGTATCCAGATAACAATGCTGGCCGTGGCTGGATTATACGTAGGACACGTCGTGACGGCGGCTCTGTGCTCCGTGCTGCTCACAGGGACGCTGGGGTCCCCGGTGGTGGGGCCAGAGCCGATTCGCTGCGCCCCGTGTACTCCGGAGAAGATGAGCCAGTGTCCAGCGGTGGCGCCCGGATGCGCCGAGGTGTTGCGGGAGCCCGGCTGTGGATGCTGCCTCGCCTGCGCTCTGAAAGCAGGGGAGCTGTGCGGGATCTACACGGCGCCGTGCGGCTCCGGGCTGAGGTGCGTGCCGAGACCCGGCGACCCCCGGCCTCTGCACTCCCTCACCCGCGGACAAGCCGTGTGCACGGAGAGCCCTGTGCCCGAGCCCACCCCCGAGCCCCAGACACAAGGTAAGGCCTATCACCTCCACATTCTCCATCAGTGTTTCAGATCATCTCAGCAAACCCTCAACATTGGGATCTTTTACAGTCGCACTTATTCATTCATTCATTCATTCATTCATTCATTCATTCATTCATTCATTCATTCATTCATTCGTGTTTTCTCTCCAGATCAGGAAGAGCCAGAGCCGTTGGAGATGGACAACGCAGCCATCATCTCGGACCCCGGCTACAGCCACTATCTCCCCGGTCACGGCAGGCCGTACGACCCGCGGGCTGCCGCCGACGCTCAGGAGAGCATGAAAGCCAAACTCATCGCCATCCGCAAGAAGCTGATAGAGCAGGTACTGACACTGGGTCCGCATTACTGTGCTGAAAATCCTCACTGCGATGTGTTGCTAAAAGTTTCTTTGGGAGGTTTGAGAGACGGCTGGTGCGCCACAAGGGCGCGCTCGTGTGCTGTTTGAAATAATGGAAAATGTGTGCGTGTGTGTGTGTCTGCAGACTTATTGAATTTATTGAAGACTTATTATTACAAGTTTGATATGTAGTTTCATGTCAGCCCACGTGCTTGCTGATAATGAGACGCGGCTGATTATACTTTGTTTGTATCAACTGAGATTAACCCATCTCCATCCTATGTGTGCTGTGCAGGGGCCCTGTCACCTAGAGCTGCAGACGGCTTTGGAAAAGATTGCCAAATCCCAGCAGAAGTTAGGGGACAAGTTAACCAGATTCTACCTCCCCAACTGTGACAAAAACGGGCTTTACAAACCCAAGCAGGTTGGTACCTTCAGTAAAATGACTGTGTGTGTGTGTGTGTGTGAGAGAGAGAGAGAGAGAGAGAGCTCCCAATACCCTGCTGTAATATAATTGTGGGTGAATGAGAGATTTTGTATGTGTGTGTGTGTGTACCCAACAAAGGCACTGAATAAGAGGGTTTCTTCTTCCCTTTCTCTGCACAGTGTGAATCCTCGCTGGACGGACAGAGGGGTCGATGCTGGTGTGTGAATTCCTGGAATGGCAAGAGGATTTTAGGTTCGACAGAACTGCCTGCAGGTGCCGAATGCCCTTAAAGAGATCAACCACTGAAGCGGATCGCATGAGAAGAAGAAGAAAAAGAAGACGCAAGCCACTGATGTTTCCTTTATTTTAATATCTGTTTATTTATTGCTCTTGTCCATGGTGGTGTTTAATTCAGGTACACTGTCATTGCGGGACTGTGGGTCCCAACCACCCCGATCCCCTACCCCCCACCTCCTCCTTCTTCAAACACCCATCCCAAAGAGAGAAAATATATTTTTGTTTTTTCTGAAAAGGAGATTTTAATATTAATGTATTTACTCTTCAGCCTTATTTATTTCAATTGTATTGCATTTTATTTGTAATTATTTCATAAGTATTTATATCATCTTGCGTTGCCTTATTGTTATTGTTATATTATAATTATTATTTTTATCTACATGTATAAAGTGTATATATGTATCTTGGCCCTAAGTAACTCCATTGCTGAGTTGAGCTCGCTCTACCCTTAAGGAGTTGTTTGGAGGTTTGCTTGATGAACCAAGCAAGAACAAAAGCACTGAGTGACCAAATGTCATTTAGAAGTATTTCTGAATGCTGTATCTTTTTAATGTTCCAGTTTGTCCTCGTTTTTGTCTTTGTGTTGTTGCTGTCTTTTTATTATTTTTTGTCAGTGAATGCAAAATTCTCAGTCGGGAACTCCTTAAATACTCAGAAAATGTTCCCCATGATCCCGTGGGGATGCAGATAACATCACAGGCGGCGGCTGCTCACATTCGCCGCCTCTCAGACGGGTATTTCAACATTTACCTACCTCCGATATTTACGTGTCTGTTGTCACCTGTGTAGATGTCATAAAAAAAGATTTGCTACTTTATACATGTTGCCATTCCTCTCTGACCAATAAGAAAAAAAGAGAAAAAAAAAGAGCCCTGCTGTGTGCGCTGGCTCGACTCTAGCCACATGCTGCTGTTGGAGAGAGAATTATTGTTTATGTGAGTCTATTCCAAAGTGACTAACTGCTCACTCGTGTGTATGTACACTTTTGTAATTGAGATATAAGAGAAAGAGAGAAAAAATGGTGATATATTTAATAAAAACATTAACCTCAGCTATGTGCTCCTGACATTTCTTTCCCCACAAGCAGGCTTGTTTTGTGCACTGTAAGGTGGAGAAAACATGAGAATAATAATAACAGCTTCATCAGGACATGATTGGCAGAGGCTGTGTCGATGCTCTCCCGGACCACTTTTGCTATATTCAGTGTGTGTTTGTGAGCAGTGTTATCACAGTGATCTAAAGTGGAGGTCCTTTTTCTAACTTTAGCCGGTTCTCTGGGACAAGCAGCTCTGCGCTGCCTTTTGACCTGTTCTCTGTTTGCCTTGGTCGGGCACAGGAATTTGCTTCAACCTCTCATGCCCACTGCCAGCCTGCCTGGCACCACCACATTTATTTTTGTTCTTTACAAATTGAACCTTTGCTTTATCCTTATTGACACATTCCAAGACTGAAGGGAGCCCAACTGCATTCAAAAAACAGGAGCACAAAAAAAATAGTGTTCCTGAAATTAAGATGAAGACAAGTCAGAGAAGTGGGGAAAAAGACACAACTGAGGCAGCAGCTTAAAATGTGTTGCATTTTTATTTAAAAAAAAAAAGACATTAAATATTCAAAATCATCTCCTTTTTCAGAGAAAAATAATAGCTGTGTGATTTCTAGTTAGCTATGATAAAAAAAAAATCATTGCATGATAAACTTGAATACATTTACCCGTGAACAGAGAAGAGTCTTACCAGCAAGAAGAAAACAAAAGCAAGAAAGGAAAAGATAAAAGGTGACATTACACAAGTGTGACCCTGGCTCTGCTAACAGACTGGGGCAGGATGGCTGGGTGTGCATGGAGAGAACTGACTTACTGAGAGGTGAGAGGTTCACTGGCCTTAAGAAGCAGTGAACTACGATGAGGATGTATCTGAATGTCTGACTGATGTAGATGTGCACAGAGCTATCCAAAGAGCAACAGAAGGAAAAGGTTGATTTAAAAAAAAGAAGAAAACATTCATTAGTGATTATATTCCCCAAAGTACACTGAATCATAGACTTTTGCTGTGCAATTGGTGAGTCACTGGTGTTCATAAGAAGTTTGGATCAGCTTATAGTTCTTTCTTATATAAATAAGGTTTTTTTATTTTTACGTACTGTACATGATGTCTAGTCAGACACAAAGCTGGCCAGGAAATACTAATACTAATACTAATACTAATACTAATAATAATAATAATAATATATAAAAAGACACACAAATATTAGGGAGGGAATAGCTTAAACATATTTTTATGTGTGTCCTCCCCCTTAACATCAAGTCTTTGAATAGATTGGATATAGCACCAACAGGCTGGTTCTAAGATGTTGCTGTCTGTTAGAGGAAGTTTACAGCCGATGTTTTTTATGCTACCAAGCTACTGGGCAAGCATTCTTTGTCGGCGCTCTCTCCACTTTTCAAGTCTTTACACAGGACGCAGGAGAGCATCAGGGCAGGAAGCTCCTCGAGGAGGACCACACCTCCTCCCTCGGACCCCCTACCACTTGTGTGAATGCATATTTGGTGCCGTGTTCACCTTGTGGAGATTTGTTGGCGTACGATCATACAAGCAAGTTTTTTCAAAGAAACAACAACAACAACAACAACAACCAAAAGAAAAGAGAAAAGAAATAGTTGCATTGAATGGAAAACTTCTAAAGGGGCTGATCTCTAAGTTTGCTGTCAGAAGTCCTGGTGTAGTTTTGTTTCTTTCTTTCTTACATTTTTTTCCTCCTCCTCCATAGGTTAGTATTGTTTTTTGTTGTTGTTGTTTTTCAAACTGTATCACACTCTTTCATCTGACATTACCTAGGAAAGGAATGCAGATGCTGATAGGTCCAATTGTCTTTAACTGCATGCATTGACAAGTAGCAGTGCAGCTAAAGTGCTTTAAGTGCTTGTGCTTGAAGCATGAGGGGCAGCTGGCACCTGTGGCAATGCAAGCCAGTCATACTGGGCTCACCCCGATTAAAAAAAAAAAAACCTACACCAGGTTGCATCACTGACAAGAGAGGAGTACTGGAGGTGGGCAGGGTGCTGGAGAGAGGAAATTAGGCACACGGATTGGACAAACCTTCCAACAGTAGGGGTGAAGACAAGAAGGGTTGGATGGGCTAAGTGAGAAGATGTATGACAGAGGGGCTGAAGGCCAAAGGGGGACATGGATGAAGACAAGAACAGCAGGGGCACCAAAAAGAAAGACGAGACGTTAAACTAGCCAAAGTGATCCCTAAAATTGCAGAGCAGCATGCAAGTGCTTAATACTCCTCTGAAAACATGTCTTTCAGATATCAAACGTGAACCTGTTAGCATGACAGGACACTCTGAAGAGCTTGTGACTTACTATTGCTGCAGGGACTGGCAGCTGCAGTTACCAAAAAAATATGCAAAATTCCACTAACCATTCCTGCTGTTGCTACATAAGCCATCTTTCCACTGCTCATTCCCATTGTCATTTTCACTTTGGTTGGCTTTTCACATCAACAAAAGAGTTGACCAACCTTCATAAAGTATCATTTTCTTTCTTTTTATGCCAATTTAGTGGATGTGTTTTCAGAAGCTGGTGAAATTCAATTCAATTCAATTCAATTCAATTCAATTCAATTCAATTCAATTCAATTCAATTCAATTCAATTCAATTCAATAGTTGCAAAACACAACAACAGTCACATCAGGCACTTTATACTCCAAGGTAAAAACCCAACAATAATAAAGGGAAAACCCCCAAAATCAGATGACCCCATATGAGCAAGCACTTGGCAAAAGTGGAAAGGAAAACTCCCTTTTAACAGGAAGAAACCTTGAGCAGAACCAAGCTCGGGAAGGAGCAGCCATCTGCCATGAACACTTGGGGGTGATGGGAGGGAGACAAGACAAAATATATACTGAGTCAGAAAATCTTCCCTCTTACATATTCTGTGATCACTTGACATTAACAGAACAAAAACTGTATTCCAGGAGCTTTATTGCATTGTCTCCTTGGCCAAGCAGCATCTGTAGATATAACGTAATAATAACGTAGCTTTAGCATCCAATAGAACTATAAGTTTACACTCTTAAAATGTGTCCCAAAGAACTGGACTTTCCTTCAAAAGCAGTTTAAGAAGTTTACAGTGCCATGAAAACTTTTTTTTCCCTGATTTTTTTTTGTTATTTTGCATTTTAATCACACTTAACAAATTTTAATGTTAGACAGAGATAGCCCTGGTTTTCGAACATGAATGGTCTGTTTAAGGTCACGCCAAAGCATCTTAATCAGACTAGACCTCGACTAGTCCACTTCTAGTCCACTGTTTTCTTGAGCCATGCAGAGGTGGACTTGCTGGGGTGCCCTGAATGTATTGTATTGCTGCATTACCTTACGTGCCCTTTGGGCACATGGCACAAACTGATGGTCGGAAATTCTCATTCAGGATTTTCTAGAAGAGCAGAAATCCCATTACTTTTTTTTAGTATGAATGGCCAAAACAGGAGGTTTTTATCAATATGAAAAGCCGTCAAACTTATGAAAATACAGTTAAAAATCCAAAACTTCTGTTTGTGCTTGTTTATGGTGAGCAGCAGATCAAACAAGATAAGAATTCTAAATAGCTTCAAGGCACATTTTCATTAAGACACTTAGACACTGAGCCACGGCTCTGTGCTACATGCACACATTTCCGCATCTCTGCCATTAAAAGAAACTTTATATATAGGTTATTTTATGTAATATTCAATACTGAACTGCAATTTTTGTCTTTTTTAGAAATGCAATTTTTTATTCACTGTTTTCCTAAACGCCTTGTTTTTATAGATTTACTATGAGGGAGAATACGCATCAGGTTTAAGGCCTGGAAAAGTTTGAAAACTTTTGTTTTCCACAATAAAAAAAAAAATTAGGATCACCTTAGCCAGCTCCTAATTTTATAAATTCTGCACTCAGGTTTGCGTCTCCAATATCATTGAAATGCACCCAGATGCAGCTAAGTTTGAACAGCTTTTCCCCTTGCTAAACAAAAACATTATTTGAAAACTGCATTTTGTCTTTCCTTTGGCTATCTGTGTCCAATATTAGAATTCATTTGATGACCTGAAACAATTGGGTATGGCAAATATACAAAAAAAGGAAGAAGAGAAGGAGAAAATACTGTTTCATGGCACTGTATCAGGATCTTTGTGTATACTGTTTTAGTTATAGCTGCTCTCCTCATCAAAGATGCAAGCCTCAAAATTGTCAAGCACGATACTCATAAGGTAGCTTTTCAGTGAAGTATTGCTTTATGCTACTGAAGAAGAGGAAGAGCTGAATCTGAAGAGGAGGTAATGAAAGGCTAGTTTTTAAGGCACTGTGGCTGCATGGACTGCCTCCAATCCCTTTGCCCTGCAGGTTAGTAACAAGGAACTAGAAACAGCAAGGCTGCCCCCCGAGCTGCACTAAAAAGTTAAAGCCCTACCGTCTAATATTTTATAATCCTTCACTTAATAATGGACCCTGAGCCAGAGTGCTATGTTTTTTCTGCATTGTTTAATGGAGCAGGGCCTGGGGTTGGGCAGTCAGAAATCTCTAAACTGAGTTTAGTGACATGCAGTATTTATTTACACAAACAAACACACAAACTCACACGGCACTTGCATGCAGACATGCAGCTGTGCATGCATGTTACACAGCCACACACACACGCAGTTACTAACTGGCAGATGGGCACACAAACACAAACAAACAAACAAACAAACAATGGCGTTGGGTTTTTAAGAGGTGGGGGTGCAGGTCACAGTCACAAACAACTCCTCTTTAAAGTGAGTGGAAAAATCCCTCCTTCCTCTCTCTAAAAGAATAGTGCAGTTGACGGGTCCCCCTCCCCTCCCCAGCTTTCAGCTTAAACCTTTATTTTAAAAAAAGGACAGAGGTGGTTCCCCCTAGCACAGGACAGATAGCTGTGATGGACAGAAGGCTGTGCGCTATCCTTTACCCCTCCCCCTCACCTTCCCCTAGTCCCCCCTTCCCTCCCTCCAACAGAAGCAGGACCTGAAATCAGAGGTCCAGAGTTCCTTCAGATGTTTACATAAAACTAAATGCAAGAGCACAGTGGGATCTCGTTCTTTCTCGCCCCCCTCACCCCCTCGCCCATCCCTCCCCCATATTACACCGTCTTCCCCTTTCCATCCACTTTTTGTTCCTCCATCCTCTCATTTGCTCTCCAGGTTGTAGCACTGCTTCTCGCCCCACTGCCTGCCATCATAGCCGGGGAGAGGCTGCCCATATTTGTCCACGCACCAGCAGTAGCCCCGCCTCCTGCCTTTGGACGGACGGCACTGTAAAAAAAACACGAGGAAGAGAAGACAAAGAAGTTTAGTCTGCCACTTGTTCGATTTCACAGAACCAAAGGTACACCAACCGGTGTCATAAGCAAGATCATCGCTCATCGAGCTTTGACATCCACCTCTAGTTTGGGTGGGGTTAAAAAGGTAGCAGAGGACTTATCCCTCTGAGACACACTGGGAAAACAGATTAGCGTTTCCACGGAGAGGAATTAATGCCTTGACACAGCTTTAACAACACCACCTTCAATGTGCATGCTTGTATTATAATAACACCCCATCCCTCTGTTGGTTTTCAGATCTCAGATGCTTGTCAGCAGGCCAAGTCATGCCTCAGCAGAACTCTCATTAGACAAACCCGTCGATCACGGAGTGGAATGCCCTGCTACCTGAGTTTTTATGTGAGTAAAACATCAGCGATACACAACACACACAATGCAGGGGTTTGCTTTGTGTAAGACAGTAATAAATGCATCATGATTAGAGCAGGAGAGCTTTTGCAGCAGCATTATGTGTGGGCAGCGTGCTGTTGAGTTTGCCCAATTTAGGTGCTGTGGAGGAGTTTACTTTGTGCTACCGGCCACTGGGGGTAAATGATGAAAAAGCAGATTATTTCTGATAGAGAGGCGCTTGGAATGAGGAATGCTCTGAGTGAGTGAGAGTGTAGAGTGTGAAGGTAAACATGGGGTTGCTAAAATATTTGCCAAGGCCAGTTGGAGGGCTGCAAACCAGTGCTGCTATTCTGGGAAGCTGGCAGGCACTCAAAATCATCTGGAGTTAATTATGGCCTGCCCCAGTGCACGGGGCGCATGTGAGTATAAACACACGTTAGCAAACACGCAGCAGCACACAAACAAGAATTGTATGTGCTGCACACATACACCCCCCACCTGCTCCCACACATGTACGCAGTAATATCAGATGTCCCACAGGAGGTTCGGCTTTGTAGAGTGGCAACTTTATGAGGTGCATTTTGGGGGTACACATGGAACAGCACAATCAGTTAAACCAGGTTCAGATCTCAAATTGTCCCACTCCTCTTAGCTCCCATCATCTCCCACCGTGGGAGTGGTGAGAGAGAGGTAAGAAGTCCAGCCACGACCGAGATACGCCTGTCTGCCTCAATGGCAACCGTCGGTAAGTACCGGCAGTCTAGGTGTGTGATCAGAAAGTATGTACTGTAAAGAGCACATATGTTTTTCTTTGCACACCAACACTTTCTATGTCTTTTCTGCATGAGTTCAAACACTGTTTCACTCAGCCTTTCATACTTAATTTTAATTTTTAACTTGTATTACATTATGCACACCAATCACCCACAGCTCTGTTAGGTCTAAATTATCATTGATGATGACCTGAGAACCTGAATCTCTAATCTCTAAGCCCAGCTTTTCTTAAAAAAAAGAAAAAAAAGACTAAACTAAATGAATGCAGTACCCCATTTAGGGAAAGTGTTAGATTACATTTTAGTAACATGCTTAATGTGATGGCCCGAGCAGTGAAGGAAGTCAGACACAGGTTAAAGTGTTTTAACTTGCCAGTGTATCAGTCAGGGATGTAAAAAACAACAAATTAAAAGCTGAAAATCTGCACTTCAATCTCAAACTGAGTGCTATACTTAGATTTCTAACATCTATCGGTAAACATTGTAAACAAAACTGCAATGTTCCTTGGCACAGGGAGACAGATGGAGTGTGATCAGGTGTCCTTTTTCCAGTGTAATCAAGATTCATGTACAGCCTGAGTGCATGATCAAAGGCAGCTTTATAGAGACAGCAATCTATTAAAATACCTCACTAACAACTAGTGGAGTCTGGAGATAGGTACACGACCACATGTGCCCCTAAAATCATCCAGGCATTCTTGTCTGTGAACTCAGTATTTTGGTTGTATCGTCTTCCTACTCCTGTCCCCTTGGAAAGATGGAAAGGAGAGGAAAAATGTGCATGTGTGCTTATCCCTGTTGCTTGGCTACCTTTTAATTTCTATTCCAGCCTCTGCAGTCCTTTCTTTAGTGCTTCACTCCAAACACACGCATAAGCACAAAACATCCACTAAGCAGTGAATGTCACTACAGATGATGCTGCGCACAGAGCCAATGCTGACCGGTTGAAAAGCTGGAAAGGGAACAACAGCTAAGTTCACCAAGAAGGGAGAACAAAAGTTAACAAAAAGTAGCACAAAAAGGGCAGACAGCAGCTGCAGTGGATGGTTTTCACTGTTTTTTTTTTTTTCACCTGATTTCTCTTACTCTCTCTTACTCTCCATGGATGTACTCTCTCTGCTGAATATGTCCATCCCTTCATGACACAGTGTATCTATCTTATGCTGGCTTAGTGCAGCATAACAGCCATGGCACAAAGCTCAGATCATTTCAAACTGGTTTCTTAACATAACGATGAGTTTGCTTTACTCAAACAGCCTCCACAGTCACCCGATCACATGCAGAGTCCAAACCCTGCGCCAGCCTAAATCCCATGCCCTATATTCTGAGCCTCATAGCCCCAAAACTAGCCCTGCCTGGTCCACATGGTTGTCACTAAAAAAAAGCAACAAAAAACAAAGCATATTTCATCTACCTTGCAAAGCCATAATGCTACCTTTATGAGGTGTGCATGCATGTGCGTTGTGTGCATGAATGCAAGCTCTTGTAATGCTGATCTTAATAGCTAACAGCAAGGCTGCTGGGCTTCACGCACATTAAAAAGAGCCTGGTCTGACCACTGGATAAACACCAGCTCATAAAATGCAATGTGTTTGTGTGTGTGTGTATGGGCGCATGTATATGTATTTATGTAATCAAGCGGGCATCTGTATGTGCTTGCAAGTGCATTTGGGAGTAGCTGCAGGATATTGCTTTTTCTTTAAAAAAGTGTCTAAGTGAAGAGAACTCCAGAATAATTTGTTTGTTTTAGAATATTGGCAACACACAAACTTTAAAATAGAGTCTTAAATATTGCTTCACAAAGTTTACAAAGTGGTAGACTGGAAGAAGGGAGATCAATATAAGTAATGACTCGATGTGGTCAAACCATAGAGGGAGAAGAGGGTAAATTTAAAACAGTGTATTTGGACGATTATCTCTAAGAGAAAGATTTCTACATATACACTGCTTAACAAATTTATTAGACCACCACCCAATGTAAGGTTTATTAACATTATTAAAAATTACATATTTAATTTTTGATGTTTCTCTAATGGCTCATCCCCCAGTTTGCGCAAGCTCTTTAAAGATGATTAAAAAGTATTTACTAATAAAATATAACTATTGCTGTTTCATGTAATAATAATTTCCAAATGTACTGTTTTACAGTTCAAATTCAATTCAAATGTCAAATTGCTGTTTACTTGCAGCAGAAAATTCATTTTAATGGTAGTCAAGTTTGGGTTTAATTTAATAACTAATTTAACTCAGCTCAGTGATTAAAGTCATGTCTAATTTCAAACACGTTTTTGACATGTATAATTTATAACATCAATAATTTGTTAAGCACTCTATCTGTTAACCATAAACATAACCACCTACTAGCCAATGTTTGCACATTAAAGCTTCATTTATTTCTACTTGTGTTAAAGCTACATCGATCTATTTAATATTATTATGATAAACATTGATTATCTTTTAGATACAACAGTGTTACATATAGTGTAATATAGTTAGTGTGACAGAGTCAGCTACATTAACCCTCTGAGATCCAAGTCATCATAGCTGATAATCCTTATCAAGACCCTACTCTGTTTTAGCGAAAAGCAAAAAGGGATATTTTGGGAAAAAAATGTGCAGGTGAATAACATGGATCATTCTGTGTTCTCCTGGTAACCCTTAAGTCTGACTACTTATGTGAATGTTAATTTGACACATATGTACTATGAATCTTAAAATGCCAATGGCACACCCCAATAAGAGCAGGCTCTCGCAGCACAAGATGCTAACCTGATCAAGTGTCTATGGATGCGCTGCTCCACAGTCTGCATCCAGTAACACACAGAATCCTAAAGGAATCACTGCCAACATTCCAGTGACAACCAGGACACCCCCAGAGGTTCTGCCAGCATGTCCTGTCAGAACAGAGCTGAGACATAATATTAGGCAAGTGATTTTAATGTTGCAGCTAATGGATGTATACCTCCCAAAAAACATTCATACATGTTTGTTGGCACATGTAATTGAGTTCAATTAAAGCAAAAATAATAATCGCCATTATTTTTGGTCAGTAACTTTGGAAATATTATTAATTTATTGAAAAACAGATATACTTTTTCATGATAAAAAAATTATATTTACATTACTGCTAATGGTAGAGCACTGTGCATTTACGTTCCCTATCACGAACGACAAGACAGGCATATCTGAGAGCCTAAACAGAGAGCTACTTCAGCAAAAAGTATGCAAGAAAGATCTTCCTGCTAAAAGTGGAAGAAACAAACTTGTTTCACCACTTGAGGCAAAAACACATAGCATGGAAAGATAAATAAAAAAATAAATGAATGGCTCAAACCCAGCACTGCCGGAGCGCTTGCTATCTGCATTCCATATGAGAGGAAGAATAAATCGTGTATGGATTACTGATGGAGTTAATGGAGTTAATGGTTAAAGCAACTGCTTTAAGTAGTTGCTTAAGGCAGGGCTTTAAGCAACTACTTAAAAAGGTGGACCCAAGATAGTGTGTGTCAGCATGTCTGGACTGTTTTGTATGTGTCTTCTGTGCCTTTAAGAGTCTCTCCAGGTCCTCCTGATTGGTTGAGCTGTTTTGGGCTGGCTTTGGTCTGGCAGCTGCTGATTGGCCCCCATTATCAACTGGCTGCTTCAAAAAGCCCGTCTCCAGCAGTTGTTCCCCTGGCAGCAACTGGCAGCAACAGATCTGTCTTCAGCCTCCAAACTTGCAGTGCTTGATCTTGTGTGTATTTTGACAACAACTAGGTTTTTTATATAGTATTGTAAATAGTCGTGTCCATCTGTAAATAGCACTAAAGCAGAAGAGGTGAACTGTCTATATAATTTTGGACGCTTTGTCTTGTTTATGAAGCTAGGGAGTTCAAGGTAGCACTTGTCTTTTGTTTGGTTTTGTTTCATGTAGGGTTGAGGTAGCACTTTTCGGGAATAGCTTGTTTGGTTTGTTATTTTGGCCTTTGTTCACCCTGGAGTTTATCCTTTCAGTTTTGGTGTTATTGGTATAGCAATAAACCTCACCTTTAATGATAAAATGGCTATTGGGTCTGGCTTATGGGACGGGGTGGGGACACCCTTTTGAACCCCTTTGTTGCGCTTCTGTACTCCTAGACCAGGACATAACACAATACTGTAGGTAGAAAATAATGTTCACTTTCAGCTTTTTTGTGTGACAAGGTTGGGGAAGAGTTTCAAAGTTTTACTTGTGTGTAACCTAAAGTGTAAAGCATGTTATACTTTTACTTAAAATTTCAGAGAAAAACACCACCTATGCTGCTGTTGTGCTTACATATTGACTTACGCTGTATCACTACTGTTACACTACAAGATGCTGCTGCTGACACCTTGTGGCAACTGATTCAGACTTTGATATAGGTGATTTAGGTCTGTCACTTTGTTTTGTTTGCGCTATTAAATATTGGTTCTCACGAGCTGCAATCACCAATAAAAGATTAGGTATTTACTTTTAGCTTCAGAAATATCATCATCACACATTTCCTTTACTTTGCCACCAAACTGAATACATTTCAAACATTTATCTGAAATATGAAAATAAATGGAAATTCCTCTGACAAGAATATGAATAACACCTTTCAGGACTTTACAGAGTTGCCTAATTTGCAGCATGAAAAAGGGATTTTTTTATTTATTGAAAATGTTAATATGCTCAAGTAAAACTACTGAGAAGTACAGTTTGGTTATCGGCATCTAAATTTAGGTACTGTGTTGGCATCAATAATAAAAATATTCCCCTGCTCTGTGTATTATGCATGAGACACTGGAAAAAGGGGCTTATATTTCAAAGTGAAGAAGAAAGAGAGATGGATTATAAATCTAGGGAGGGAAGAGAACTAGAGAGAGACAGGGTGAAAATAGCTGTCTGGATCCCCAAAGGTTGGCCAGTTATTATAAAGCCATTGTGGTTGGTGTGTACATTTCCACAGATCCTTCTGAGTCACGCTCAATAAGTCAACCCTTATGGGCCTGGCAGTGTCAGGACCTAGTGAATGAGGACGCAGAAGGGTACACAGGCACCTGGCTCAAATCCTTAACCCACAGCCTCCTCCTCCTGCTCCTCTTCCACTTGACACACACTCAAAACTCTAAAAGAGTACACACAGAGACACACACTGCCGTTCCATTCACAACCCTCTGCAGGGTGATTCCTGTCCAAACAAGGAAGGAAAAGCCAGGTGGGTGGAAGGGCAGGATGGACGGAATGATGGAGCGGGCAAGCAGAACAAAAGATGTGTGGATGACCGTAGGCACGGCACAATGGGGGTAATGATGGGTGGTGAAATGATGAATTAAAGAGAGAGTGAGATTTTGAGGGATGTAATGAGTGGTCAGTGTTGGGAATGCCTGGCCTGAATGGGGATACTGAGCCAATTCATATAACTCCAGCTAAAAATAGGTTCTTCCTTGCAGTTTTTTGCTAATGGCACGTACCTTTCTTATATGAAAATAACACAACTATAGGGTTGATACGTGAGCATGGGTATGCCAAAGAGGTAAGATGGAAGCCTAACCTTAACCCTGACCCCACCCTTAAACCAGTCACCTGTGACTGGGTGAATGTTAAGAGGTCAAGGCTACTGCTTCCACTCTCCTCACTGGCTACATTGCTGCACCATTTTGCATTTAAATAGAAAAGTACAGCAACAGAGGTTGAATGAAGCTTGAATGATTAACGCAACTTGAAGTGTTTCCGACACATAGATTTTTTATTGGAGGAATAAATTAATTATGACTTATTTCAGCATTTATTTCATTTTCATTCTATTGCTCTTATTTTTGAAAGTTCAGGTGCTGTTAACCCCCTATCTCTAGTCCTTCCCCTAACACTAGTCTGACTAGTGCTGTGATGGACCTCAGCGTCATTTAGCTAAAATCCAGACACTCAAACCCCATAGCTGCAGAATGCAACTGGGACAGTGATTCTTCTTCTGCTCTAGAAAAATGGAATTAACTAGACAGCGACTCTTACTAGAATCTGTCTCGGATAGTGAAACAGTCCATGTGCCACGCAAGCAAACTCACCAGGGCTGCAGTAGAGCCACGACTAACCTTGCTACCTACAGTTCATTATAGTGGAGTTGGAGTCATTCCAATGTGGGAGGAACTGACTTGAGAGGGAGTATATGCACTTATATGGACAGTCCATAGGAGCTAAATAGTCTAATACTTTTTCTTTTTCCAAAATATGATTAAATAAAAATAGTGCCGGGGAACCACTTTGAAAGTGTTGTTTTCCAAATTACCACTAACTTGACCGTGGAACAAGCTGAACCATAGCAAACCTAACCAATGGTGTAAAATAATGTTAAACTGTTGAGAAAAAAGTAGTTCAATGTACATTATTCAGTTGGTAACTGAGTCAGCTTTGGGTTTACATACATGTCTGTGAGTCAGAACTCTGCCTTCTAGAGACTTGAGTCCAGGTGGGGGTATTGCACGCAGCAGAATAACTCATTCAGCTCAAATAGCATGTGACAACTTGTCTGAACATTTGTTTATCTATAATGACATTGCTGTATGAGCTCTGAGCCACACTCACCCTTTTGCACATGTTCCACAAGTTGCCTATGGATTCATGACAATTCAAACCCTAACCCTAACTATAACCTAACTTATTTTATTTAAAAAAATGTTCTTCTCAAGTCTTGGCTAACAGTGAAAAAAGAAAATAACTATTCAAACTGATCCTAAAAACTGTTTACATTTTTTTTTTTCAAAAAACATATTTCTCAAAAATATAGGGTTGGAGTTAAAGTTAGGGTCGTCACTGGGTTACCTGTTTAAAACTCCAGCAACACTTGCAGGATATATAACAACCTTTTTGTTTTACTCGTGCAACAATGTTTGACCAAACGCATGTGTCTTTAGGGTCAGCTTTGACAGCTTCACAATTTGTTGTCTTGGAAGTAAGTTATAGTGTGCCAGAAGCGTCTACTTTGTTTTGACAAATGCATTAAGCCATATTCATAGCCACGCATTGTTTTCATAAATGTCTTCATTTACATACTCCTATAGCTATGCAGGGAGAAGGATGATGGAATGGAATGAAAACTGCATTCAGTCCTCTAAAAATCTAACAGCAGACCGCAATGAAGGTGGACACATTACAAATCCTATTTTATTATAAATGTCTCTGGAAGAGAAAAGGGATGGCAAACATCCACTTTCTGTCACTTATCCATGGCAGGCACTTAGGCTCTGAGGCATTCCCAAACCAGCCCAGAGGCACTCTCTCTCCAGTGTATCCTGGTTTAGTCCTGAGATCAGCCCACACATTGATATGCCCAAAACACCTAACTAAGCAGGCAACCAGCAGGCATCCTATTCAGATGCCTAGACCAGCTCTTCCAATGTGGAAGGATCCCTTCTGAATCACAAAGCTCCTCAACCTGCCTCTATTGTAGAGTCGGAACAAGAAACTTATTTCCTGCCCTGACTGGAAATGAGCTCCTCGCACACAGCTCTTGATCATAGACACCACACCATCCTTCCATCATAAAGGATGGCAGGGTACCCATGAACATGACCCTGAGATATGAACTCCTCCATTGGGGGCAAGTATGAATGCCGCCATTTCCCCATTGAGAGCCATAGCCTCAGACTTGGAGGTGCTAATTCTCACCAAAGCCGCTTCACGCTTTGTTGCAAACCACCCCACTGCCACTGTGACCTGGAGGTTACTGTTTGATGACAGAACCATATCGTCTGCAAAAAGCAGAGAGTAGATCCTGAGGCCACGTCTACAGTAGCCTGGATGAATTTGAAAACGGTGTTTTTGTCTGCACTATCGTTTTCAGTCGCTTTCACAGAGTTGTGCGTCCACATTGAAAAGGTCGAAAACACTTACACGCCAGTACTGCGCATGCGTGAAACGCAAGACGATTCGACCTTTTTTTTAAATGGACTAACAATGAGGTGGAGTTGTTGCTGTGAGTAACACAAAAGTGCAAAGTTGCAAAAGCGAGTGAGAATTAAAGAATTTGAAGAAAAGCTATCTGGAGCATGTACAGACTGATATCAATCTTTAATAGATTGAGAGCAAACAAAACAACTGCTGTTTAATGCCTCCACTATCTTAGTTTAATTGGTCACACGACTGCATCACATGACTAAAATGTGTCATCGTTTTCAAAAAGGCTCCGGGTTCGCTGTCCACACTGTTCGCTGTCCACGCTGTGTCCACACTGTGATGCCAAAGTATCCGCTTTGGAGGGCGTTTTCAAAACGCCGCCTCAGTGTGGACGGAAGGCCAAAACAAAGAGAAAAAGATGTGTTTTCAAATGAAAACGTATTAGTGTGGACATGGCCTGAGACCACCACCATTTCTTGACCGCACTTTGACTGAACCAACAAATTCTATCAAAAAAAAAAAAAAATGCAAATAGAAATAGTGGCAAAGGGCAAAGTCCAGCTTCAGCCCACTACAAAAAAAGTTATCACATTTTAACAATGATGCTGATGCAATACAGCTTATGGATGCCTATGGATGGCCACCACAGTACCATGACAGGATCTTCACCCGGGTATGCCATCATAGTGGGAAGGATCTGGACAGGAAAAGAGCCTTCATTACAGTAGACAAGTCATATTTTTTAAACTTCCATTCTTTTTATGGCCCACAATTTTAGTTTTAGTTTTAGAAGTTAATTAACTACCAGCAAGCTCCGGGAAAATTCTGTTAAATTACTAGTTTTATTACATGCCGTTCTCTACTCCCCAACTCTAATTAAAACCTTTCACAGTCAATGGCTCAACAACAAACATGCCAGCATAATCCCAGAAAGATACATTCTGCAACAACTGAGCAAATTACACGGAGAGTTCAGCAGAAATATAAGCTATATAAGCTATCAAGTGGTTATTTAATTGATTTTTTTTTGTCTTTGGCCATTAAAAATGTCACTGTTAGAATTAACTGTTACTGAAATGAGTCAAATTTATGCCCACCCACATGCACTGACTTTGAAAAAATCTTTAAGGCCCATTTCCTGATTTCAATGAGAAAAGCAGTTACACTTAGCACATAAAACGGTTTGAGCTCCTGCCTTTCAAAAAAAAAAAAGTCCCTAAGCTGAATACAGGACTTTCTGGTTTCCCTGAAACTACCAGGAAGAGGTCTCGTATTATCAACTGTCGGACGTGATAGTACTTTAAGCAAAAGTTGTGGAAAAAAAACCTCCAAAAACTGCAACTGAAATTCAACATCTATTAAATCGCTTTTGTCTGCTGTTGTACTTAAAAAAAAATCTAATGACAATTATATGTGGCCTTTAAGGGCTTTTCATCTTAAGCTGCAGATACGGACACGCAACATGCACTATTCAGATTTAGATAAAAACACAGTTATTTACTGGAACTTCAGAAACATAGACACAATTGGAATAGTATAACTTCTGTTCTCCTTTATCACTTCTGTGAATCTGTGTGTGAAAATGTTATTTAATCCATCATCAGCGTCTTCCTAACAAGCGCTTCAAAAGTGCTGTAACGCAATTAAGGATGCAAAACGCTGACTTAAAGTTCTTAATTTTAGTTCCCTCTGAGCCATCATCGCTAAAAGTTAAATAAAAAGCTACATTTCTACAGCATTTCATATTTGAGGGGATATACTCATACAGAGGTACAGAACCTGCATATTAGGTATAAAGTTATGCTACTTTTTTCTCTGTTTAGTCCTTCCCCCCAACCTCATCCCTCCCACCTCCTTTCCCTGCTCCCTTCTTTTCAAAGTATTGTCACCCTAGATGGTTCACACGGTCTCCTCTTCACCATGTTTCCGGTCATAAATCTCTACAACACACCGTGAAGGCACATCCCCTGAGACGGATTTAACACAACACTCCGCACCCCACTGGTGCTCTGAGAAAAGGGCGACAGGAGCTGGCACACTGCCACACACACATTTGCAAACACTCCAACCAGAACTGACACTTTCCCGGTAGATATTTTGTTGAAGGAATCCAGGAAATGAGCAAGGTAGAGGCTGACTTTAATGAAAGTAGCAATGAAACTACTGTGGAGAGACCGTGGGGAAAGAGTGAGGTAAGAATTTAGAAGACAATTCTTTCTTTTTTTTTTTCTGTGTGTGTGTTATGGCTTGAGTTGGACTCTGACTCATGGTGCTTGTAGGGGGTTTTCGGTGACTCATGCTTTTCTCAGAATGGGCCTGTGGAATCCCTCCGATAAGACTCCCCACCCCAGGAAATTGGATAGTGGTATTTGTCACATTGTGTGTCTCACTAATGGCCCACAAGCCCTCCTCTTCATCCACCACCTTCCGCCGTCTTATCCCTTTTTTCCTCAGGTCACAGCACATGTCACCCACCTACAGTGCTCTGCCAAATGTCAGCTTCTTTGCTCCCCCCTGCCATCTTTCAAATGAGTAGCCTATGGGTGGCCCCAGTCTGCACTATGAACGCGAAAAACTAAACCAGTGACAGCCTGTTTGTTTTTTTACCTCGCCAACAGCACCCCACACCTACTCTCCCACACCAAACTACTGCCATCAAACAAGCGCCATACATATACTCCCCTGCTGCCACATCTACCATGCCACACACACTCCTGGACCACATTCTTACATCCCTACCCCCCATACTCTCCCACACCACACACCCACAAACACACCTGACCGACTTCATTTCCTGTGAGGCATGAGTCAGACGGCTGGAGTGCATTTACTGGAGTAATACATGGTTATTAGCCATTCTGATAATATAGTGTTGATGTGGCTGTCAAGGCAACCTGGGCTGCAAAAAAGGGGGATTGTGTAAGTGTGGGTGGTTGGGATGAGTCTTTGAGGATTCTTTGGAAGTGTTCAGGCATGCGGTGGGTCTATTTGTATGTCCGCAGGTGTGTGTGTGTGTGTGGGTGTGTGTGTGTGTTTGAGGGACAGAGACGAGGTATAAAGAAACAACAGAGATAAAACAGCAGGGAGAACCAGTCACCTGCTTTTTCTTGTAGAAACCCTTTCTGTCACAGTTGGGTATGCGGAAGCCTCTCGGGTTAAGCACGTTGCTGATTTTAAGGCTGTTAAGGATGCTCTCCATCTCCCGCCGACATGGCCCCTAGCAACATAGTAAACAAAAGCATTAATATTAGGCCGCCATCCTTACACATTCACAAACAGGAAGAACACCGGGCACAGCCATGCAAGTTCAAAAGTTTGTGGTGAACATCAAAGCCTATAAAAGGTACCGTGTTGAACCTTTAATGTTTTATCCTACTAATCGGCTCCAAAGCTAAACGTATCATATCAATTCTGATGTAATCCATTATTCTTATACTTATTCTTATAATATGTTTAACATGCCATTGAGCTTCTGGATTTTTCCTGCGGTTTTAAATAAAGTTCTGTAAGTTTGAGCAACCTATGCTGAGCCCGTGTCGAAGTGCAGAAACAAACACACTGTAAGGTCCAGGTTGAAGAGGTTAAATCCCAAAATGAGATAGTCACTTTGTGAAAAAGTGGTACCTTCTGTTACAAAATGTTTGTAATCAAAACTACTGGTGTTTAAACAATAGTAGATAACATAAAAGTACCCTGTGGATTTTTGGACCACAAATTGCACCGTATAGCTCCGCTATAATGAGAGATTTGCCATATTGTTTGTATTTTGTTTCTTTCCTGCACATGAAAGAAGCTACACATTCATACCACCTACCATGGCTTGACAGTATGCATTTATGCGATCATAGTTGGGCCACAGTGGAATGTTGACCCACTTTATCTATGAGACAAACTGGCTAATGCACAGTTTGCTTCTTTATAGATTATAGATCTTTATAGAGAGCTTTCTTTTGTTAATTCAACACTAAATAGTGTCAGAACTTGGTAGTTTGTTGAAACCTGGGTTGCAAATATTCCTCAACAACGTGCAAACACATATCATCATTTACATTTCACTGCTTCAAATGGTGCCGCAGCATCGTGGCATATCAGCAAGCATAATACATGTCTTGATTGCAGCTATTGATTTGAACTCTCTTCTATTTTCACTGCTAATGGCATTTCTTCAGAATAACTTATCCAGACTTAATGTTGTTAAAAAATATAATAAAGTTGGTGAGTTAATTAGCTAGCAAAAAAGTTCTGTTGTTTGAAACACGGTGAAGAGTTCTGCTCTGCATTTCCCTCTCATTTTCTGGAATACTGATATTCCAGAAAATTCTTATATAAAGAGTTTTAAGCCTTGAACCAAGCTGATTAGCTATAGGCTAAATCATAATCATAAAAAGACTTCTTCTGGAAAAAAATAATAATAAAAGAAATGGAGGGAGGGGCAACGCCACAAGACTGTACATATTTACTTTTAATGGTAAAGAAAATAATGTATTGCAAATCCCTGATTCCACAGTGATCGACTTCCAACCTTTTTCTCAAATGTAATGTCTCAAAAATATTTGTTATCAGTGCCATATAATAATAGCTTTGCATACATATTGTAGTTTGTATTGTACGTGTGTATAAAAGTGACCTGAAGTTTGCCAGTTTAAATATTTTTGGTTGCAATCGCCTTCACAAATCAGAAACATCTCTGTTTCAGTTTACAATTATAGTTATTTTCCATGACATCATGAATAAAATGCTTTTGTATTAAATCAAGGTGGATATCATGCTGAATTTCTACATTGTGTCATAATGTAATAGCTCACAGTAAGTCTGCTTTTATGGTTACAGAATTATGGTTCATAACGAAAATCTCTGTGGAGAATATAAATGGGATTTTTATTACGGACTGTTACACTCTATGACTAGGCTGCTTTCCCAGAATATATAATTTTTATGATGCACAGTTGTAATAAAAAGTACTTATAAATAATGCAGCTGACCAACTACTGTTACTTTTGAGTTCAAAAATCAATATTAGTCTTAATGTACAATAATTATTGCAGTGAAAAGAGCTAGGACAGATGAAAAGCTAGCTAAAAACCTAGCAAGCTAACAACCTCCTAACAACTCTCAGTTGCAGACTTTTCAAGTAGCAACTTACTTTCATTTCTGTAATTGGTTGTTTTTGTTTTGGTTGCAGTTGTTTTCCCCCATAGTGCTACAAAATGGCTAAAAAGCTCATTTTAATTGGCTAGCAAAAAATAAATAAATTCTGCTAAGACTGTGACACTAGTCTTTCGTCTCATCTTGGGATTTGTGCCATTACTGGGATGGGCAGTGTGCAAGGCAGTGTTGTTAGAAAGCAGGTGTGCAGTAGTCCTTTTGGTAAACACTTTTTATTTGACAGCAAATAAAAATGGCCATAAGCATTTGGATTGCTGATTCAGCAATCCACATGATGCAAAAAAGTGACACAAAATAACAAATTTTTCAGATCTGAACTGCTCGCGTAATGTATATCCACAATGAAAGTGTTGTGTTTGGGGAAAATTCGTCTGAGGAAAAATAGTGTTACTTTACTATTTACTATTACTGTACAGATGCACATTATGAGCTATGGTCAAAATTGTTACAGTGGCCTCATTACTCAAATCTGTTTAATCAGATTCAAAACATCTGAAATATCAAACTTGGTTAGAAAAAATAAATGCCGCAAATTTGTCCAGCAAAATTACGAGGTCATAATTTAAACTACTATTAACGCATGATATAGTCAGACAGATTTTACACGTCTGGTGTGTAAAGCCCTAAATACTGAGGCCTAGGTTTGAAGCTTCCCTGAGGGCATTTACTGTGTCTTCTCCCTGGTCCTTCTCCCAGCATTCCTGTCTTCTGTCCACTAGCTTATTAAAGTCAGGCTAAAATGCCCCAAAACAATACATACAAAGAAAGGCATGGGCATTTTATATATTTAGTGAGATTCCAGGTATTTTTTTTCCAAAACAGCAATAATCTCATAGTTTTAACAGAAATCTCATTGCCTGGTGTGACTTACATACTCATTCTCCCTCTTGCTCTCCACAGAGAAGTTGTGCACATCCGTATTGGCTCCTCCTGATAATGATTCCACCTTGTAGCTCTGGGTCTTCCTGTTCTCACCCCTCTGAATTAATATGTTGTGCAAAGGAGGCCTGGTGTCCATCGAGCCCCTACTATGTCCATCCTTCACAGTTCCCACGCCAGGCAGCACTGTAATTGTCTGGGTGACATTGACAGAGTCTTCGACCTGATTTCCAGCATTTTCTACATGGAAAGTGCAAAGAAAAGTTCTCAATTTAACAATTTTATGGTTTCATACATATAAATTGGTGCTTAATAAAGACAAATAGTGACATTTAATGGTTGATTCTCTGTCTTGATTCTTGTAAAAATTTTACAACCCTCAAGTCAGTTTAAAAACTTGTCATATCTGGATTAAATTAAGAAAAGACACCAGAGATTGTTAGGTGTTAAGTTGTCTAAATGTAAAGAAGAAGCTTTTGGAAATCTGAGTCAGCCTAGTCCTCTCTCCCCAACCGGTCATGCCAGATCGTTGCCCCTCCCTGAGCCTGATTCTGTCGGAGGTTTCTTCCTGTTAAAAGGGAGTTTTTCCTTCCTACTGTCGCCAAAGTGCTTGCTCATATGGGGTCATATGATTGTAGGTTTTTTTTCTGTACATACAATAATCTGTATGTATTGTTGTAGGGTTAACCTTACAATATAAAGCGCCTTGACGTGACTGTAGTTGTGATTTGGCGCTGTATAAATGAAACTGAATTGAAAGTGTATTTAGGTTTGTTTGATATGGACGTAAAATTGCCATTTCTTTTTTTTCGTTAATATTTAATGGAAACATCTTCCTATTATCTCTTTTCTGAAGCACAAGTGGAGCTTAAGCTGCGACCTCAGAATCAAAAGCCAACATGTCATCGCTGTTCTGTTTTGTATAGAAATTGCCATATTACAAAATGACTGCAAAATGCTCGCTTGTGCTCATTCAATCCAGCAGGAAATTCTTGACTGTGTATGAGGACCCTGTTAAAAGCAGACAAAATAAAGTTAGCTCATTGCCTTGTGGGATGTTTGGAGCCAGAATTGAAGCCAAGTAATAAACAGAAACATGACAATTTCATATCCACAAATTTCCACAGTATGCAGGCCAAGAGATAGAGTCACAAGGAGGAACTGAGCGTAAACAAGACATTTTAAGGACCTTTAGAAGAAACGGTTGTATATATGTTTATGTGTGCATATATAAGGTGGGGAGAAGGCTGGGACAGGTATATTAATAGCCAGTGGTGTTGGCAAAGATTCCTGTCAAATCGTTAAACACAGCAAAGCAGGGACCATCTGTCTGAGAAGAAGAGGGGGGCTTCAGATGTTCCTCACTGAAATAGGAGAGGACCAAACTACCACCCATGTGCCACCCGGTCGACCACACCACCGCAAGGCCACAGTGGAAGGAGCTTACTGATCTCAGAGACGACGTCCTGGAGAGGCAGAGGGATGATGGGAACACACATGCAGCGACTCACACACACACACACACATACACACCCAAACACAGTTTAAAACTGTTAACTCAAAGCAGATTTTGTGTTTAAGAGCTGTGGTGAGGGCGGCGGACGGGCATGTAGGGGTGTAGCTCGTGTGGGCAGGCAGGCTAGCAGCCCACCCTTTCTCTGTGACCACCTGATCAGTTAGTGATGCGGTGGAGCTCCACAGTCTCCCAGGCTCACGAGAACTGAGAACAACAACTTGGATGTCAACAACAGCGTGTGCTGCAATAGAGCAGAATCTGAAAGTGCCTTTCAACCTGAGGCACCCTCCACATGTTTTGCCCCAAACTTTTCAATAACAGCCATATATATCCACAAGCAGGGACAAAAGAATTATGCCCTGTTTTAGATTTCTGCAAGCATTCCTTTTAATTGTCAATATAAACTTTTTTATAACCCTTCTAGGAAGTCTGGGGTGTTTTAGATTGACACATTACGCAATTTGTTTGTATAATAGCACAGGGGTAAACAGCACAAACTGCGGTGAGGAGGAGAGCTTGTTAATGTCTGGGAGGAGATCCTGTGCTGAATCTGGGGACATGGCTGTGGAAACCGCTGAGCTGCATCAACACACTCTGACCAACAGGGGCACTTGGGGTCATTTTCTTCCTCTCCGCCTCCTTTTCTGGATCTCTTCTCCAGTTGTGCAGATGGAGAAGGAAACGGATCAATACCCATGTCAATACTGTTACTGGTAGTTCTCATTTTAGGTGGATCTGGAAGCTGGAAAGTAAGTGAAAGAATGAGAACTTTGTATTTGTGTGTGTGTGTGTGTGTGTGTGTGTGTGTGTGTGTGTGTGTTTATGTTTGTATGACACTGTCACTGCTGAGTGCTTGTACACCACGCATTAGTGTGGCCAAACCAAACAACCAGGAAAAAGAAAACACACACATGGGCTCTTGGGTGCCTGACGTCAGTTGTGTGCCCAGGCGCACAACCATGTGTATTCACATGTAGGTGACATGTGTGCCATTTGACTAGTGTGAGCAGCAGCCATACATTTAAATAAAAGACCAGGCATAGGATGGTTCTCAGTGTGACAGTTAAGAAATCTAGCATTGGTATTCAATGCTAATTGGCTGTGATTGAGTGTTTGAATACTTGCGTTGGGAATTTCATCCCTGTTTTGTCAGACAGAGGTATCAAACATAAGGCCCGGAGGCCAATTCGGCCCTTTGGATACCTCTGGAGAATGTGAAGGACATACATTTTGGACTTTTAACTGTATTTTCACAAGTTTTACAGCTTTTCCTATTTATGAAGACCTTTGTCACATCCAGTTATACTAAATCAAAATAGTTAAGTTATACATATCTGTATTTTACACATTTACTACTTACAGTTTGACCCCATAGTTATGACAGATATTTTCCATTTACTACAGAGGCATGTAGAAAAAATGAGTGAGGGGAATTTCACTGGTCCAGCCCACATAAGATCAAAGTGGGCTGTATTGGCCCTAGATATAAAATGACATTGACAGCTGTGATCTAGGCTGTCTGCACCAGGGAAGCACATACTGTGCACATCCATGCTGTGTCCAAGAATCCATTAGCTTTAACATAAGGGCTTCACAGCAGATAGGGACATGGTCTGCACTCGGCCTCAGCTAAATACTATAAACCATAAACTTACAGAATATAAATGGTTAATTCTGGTTTGGGGGACTCTGTGTGTGCATATGCTACTGTGTGCATTATGAAGAAAGGGAAGGAGCAGTAGTGTCCTCTTCTTAAAACTATTTTCAAGTGTAACATGTCAATCATAAAACTCCTCGTGTTCTGTTTCGTATTTACGGACGATGTTCCAAAGGGACTTGTAGGAAAGCAGTATTAGCTGACGTGGGACCCTCCAACTTAGAAAGTCACGACTCCTGTTATGAAGTCAAATTTTTAGGAGTCTAGTGGGATTTGTTTAACGCAGGCCAGTGCACAATTGTGCAATGTAACCCCCCACCCCCAAACACAGACACACACGTATTGTTGTGATTTGCCAAAAAGCCCAGAAAATACGTTTTTGCATCTTTCTTTGTGCTTTTTAATCACAAGCAGCTCTGTCACAGCATCTTTAGCCCAGCCACTATAAATGCCTCACATTTAACCCAGGAGGGAACTGTTGGACTTGGTCAGCGAAGAACAGCACCCTAATGGGCAGGGCGCCTGTCAAAGTCAATGCATAATAACATTCAGGGGCGCACACAAACATACCCACACAAACACGCACACACGGGCAACAAGGTGTCAGAGAATCATTAAAAAAAGAAAAGAAAAGACTTCCCACCTTCTTTTTGCGGTGGCATGAGAACGCTGTTCAGTTTTTTGGGACTCGAACACACTCCCCGTCCCTCCAGGAGAGCCTGCAGGGGTCTGCTCTCCCCGGGCTGGTGCCGACAGGTCAAGCCGGAGCCGCAGCGCCCCGTGTACACTCCACACGGTTGTCCCTCTCCGAGGGCGCACGTCATGCAGCAGCCGCAGCCGGGCTCCTTCACCCGCTCCACACAGTCTTTCGGCAGCGGCTTGCACTGCAGGAGCGCGCCGGCGTCGCAAGGCTCACATCGAACCACGGGGCCCACAGTGCCGGCGAGCCGGGCGAATGCAGCCAGCGCGGCAACCAGACAAAGCACACAGACATCGGGCATTCTACCGATTAAGCTGGTCACAAAGGGACAGTATGTGAGTTGTCACGTAGGCTTAAGGGGACTCTCTGTGACACAGCGAGCTGGCTAGCCTTCTCCATCTGTATTTTCTTTTACGCGAAGTTCTCGTTTTTATACAGACAGAAAAAAACAGCCAACAGGTCACACCCTCCTCCGAATGAATAATGTAAATGGAGAGCCCCGATATGAGGGACCGCTATATCCAGTCTCGGGTGGAGGTGAGTGGGGGGCAGCCGCTGAAAACATTCAACTCTTTGAATCCTTTAACGTATTTTACTAAGTTCTGTTCACCTAGTGCGCTTCCAGCTCCAAATCTGCTCCGTCCATCTGGTTCCCCTGTAAAAGGAAAAGCCAAGTTATGTCAGCAGGTTGAAGCTGTTGGCTTTTTTATATACTGTTTACTAGTATAAATCACTTTCATTTTCATTTTGCAGATAAGATGACAAACTGCACCAAGGACAGTTCTCATGTGGTGACTGCTCCCAAAACTCCGGGTTTGGGAATTTGAGGGTTCTGCTCCACTGGTCCGATCTCCTGCTGGCATTAATCCTATGTGAGTGAGTGCCACTGGTGTTACCCCAAGCTCCCCCACCACACCCACATGCAATACTGATAAAACATTCCTCTGGGTAGGTGTATAGGTGGCCTCATACTATAACAATAATTTCTTTGCATATAGTGTTTGTATAAGTGTGACCGCATGCTGGACTGTGGGTGCAGCCAAAGAGGTATTGTTTAACTGCTCTGGTCTGCTAAAGCTGCAGAGATTGGATGCACATGCCAGCTACCAAGCACGTGCAGACCAGACTGCATACCTGACCCTTTTTCGCTCGGTATCCAGACCCCCTTGTGCCTTTCCTCCTGGATGCCTCCACCCTGTCATTGACCCCACAGGACTTCCAATTATTAAAAAGAAAATGTTGTGATTGTGCAGACTCAGCATCTGCCCCCCTCTACGTTCAGCATATCCTTCTGTTCTGCAATAACAAACGCAAGAGGGGGGCACATGCTGAGAAAATAATGTAATAAGTATAGTCCGTTGTGTGATTTCCACCACAGAAGCAGAAAAAGTGTTGAGACTCCATTATGAAAAACAAGCACTAGGTAAGGAAACACTCCCAGAATAGCGAGAAAACATCTCCAGCTGAGATTAGTTTTCTCATTACTTGACATGTTTTTTTCTCTTTTTGCATTTTTCAGCTTTTTTTGCATCTGAAATATTTAGATTCTGATCTGTGGCTTGTTTATTGTCTGCCCATCTGTCCAGGGTTGGGTTTAACTAAACGTACAGTTTAGACTAATTCAGCAGAAAGACACTTTTGGAAAACTGTGTCCACTTAGTATGAATACAGAAAACTTCTGGTTTGTGTCTGTAAGGGGTGACCGGGTTCATTGTGATGCGTTGTTATTGTTTGGCTGGCTAAACCAGCCCTCATATAAAACATGTAAACAGACTTGATATGCTGTTCTCCAGTTTTATGACAATTTGCTTGATTAGATATTGCGAAACGAAAAACATATACAATGGCATGTGGCAAAGGTAAACAGACATTCACTGGATCCTCCTGATTTCAAGATTCAGGAGTCAGAACAGAGTATGTTGTAATTTGCCTCGGGACAGTTTGGGTATAATAAAATGATGAAATGAAATCAGATAACTGCTAGCAAAAACATGCACATCTCATTTCCTAAACCATATGTTCAACTTGTCTCTGTTGCAGTCTCAGCAAACTGCAATAAGAGATACTATTTGTCTCACTCAACAATCTTGTCTTGGTCTTGCATCTGCACTTTTGTCTTTCACCCTCTCTGTCTTCCTCTGCCTCGGGGAATCTGATATCCTCTGGTTATTAATCTCTTCTTTAAAGTGTCCCAGTCAACATTCCTTTGTGATACAGTTTCACAATGCAGCACATTTCAGGCCATAAATCATTAATTGGAAACACAAAGTCACTGATGGTCCTCAGTAACACTGGCACAATGTACTTTATAATTTGTGGTTTTGTGAAGCCCAAAGGTTCTGCGCTGATTTATTTATTTCCTTCTCCCAAGAGTGATTCAAGAAGTGAATTTCCTTTCTGTCAACATGTACTGTCTTCATATTCAAGCTATGCCATCAGCAGGCACTGCACTCACTGACCACATTATGACCTGCGGATCACTTTATATAAAAACACTCATTTTACATTCTATTCATAGATCACGTTGACAGCACTGTTACTTAGTGATATGTTACTTGACTGACTTTCAAGCCCATCACAGTGTGCTGCAGTTAGCCTCTAGTTTGTTTACAGGAGATCTTGTTTTCTTATCTCTTCTTATTTTCTTTCTTTTTATTTTATTTTTTATCAAGAAATAGTGGAAAGAATGAGATTGGCATAGATTTTGTTGGACTTTAAATGTGACCCACAAAAAACACTAGGTCAACTTGCTGTCAGCAATAATGGGATACTGGTGGAGCCCCTGCACTCAGTCTGTTTCAGCCCCCCTTGTGATTGGCTACGTGTATATGAAGTCTAAAGTGGTCGTAATGGTAACAGGAGCATTCGGAGCTGTGACCGTACTAACTGGAAGAGCGACTCCAGCAGATTCCCAAGAGAACACCAGAGGTCTCTGTCCAGAAGCAGTCCTAGGAACAGCAAAGACAGTGCACCGAGTTTCTGAGGGTCTGTTACATTACTGAAATGATGGCCAAAATTAAAATCATAAAAACAAGATATCAATTAATATAAAAAGTTCCTCTCTTGAAAAAAGAAATCTATCCCTCCATAGTCTTTTAAGAGCAACTCATTCTTAAAGGATGACTGAACAAACAACCTAAATTTACCTGAACTCTGCTGTTCCAATTTGACTCTTCATCACAGTAAAATTAGTTCAACAGCCAAATAAGGGTCTTTCTTATCAACAGAATGCATCCTCAAACTGCAGCACAAATATTTGAAGATTTTTTTGCTATGTAGTTCCACTTATTTGCACTGCTGAGCCACTTTCAATGTTAACTATTTTTCTAAGGTGTTGGGATGCTTTCCCATCAGAAGGATGATTAACATGTAATTTGTCTGAATTATGTTGACTGTGGCTTACAGAGAAAAGGCATAAATAATGTGTACTGCCAACAGCATGTTGAAGAAAATCATTTGGTGCTCTTTAACTCAACCCGGGTGCTGACAGCAAAGACAGGCCTTGTCCATCATGGTGGAACACGTAGATGGGCTAATGAAGCCGGGATCTTTTCTGCAGGCTGATAATTGCTTCTGGGCTGTTTGGGGCCTCAAATGACAAGACTGTAAAGCATGTAGTAAAATCTGGTAAACTTAGAAGAATGTAGGGATTTCTTGGTGGATCATGGGAATCTGCTATCCCTATCATAATCAGAACTGACATTTAACATTACTGTTTAATGCTTTTAGCTGTCTTTTGACTTCAGCAAATTAAAGAAGAAGGGATGTAACCATATGTTGGATGCCAACTTGGGTGGCAGACATCTGCCTTTGTTAACCACCATCCTTGGGCCCTATTAATTTGGCTGTTTTGAGGTCAGGACTGACAGTTGAATTGTTTTCCAGAAACTTAAAGGCCTGCAGTTGATGTTACTGTAGTCACATCAGTTAGAATTTCTCTTAATGTTCCCTGATAGTTTTTCCCACTTGCATAGACATGACTCTTCCACGCAGCAACCAAAGTGACATAGGGATGTACATTCTTAGAAAGCATAGTGCTGACTTTTGAAACAATATACAAAAATAGAATATGTTTTTTTGTTATTTCACTTGCAAATTTGTGACACAGGTTTTGCTTCTATAACATAATGGAGGCCTTTCCTAGAGACAATGGTACAGCTTTTTGTTGATATCAGTCAGATGCCAAGCATGCTTTCAAAACCAGCCCTTCTTTTATTGATTGTTACAATGGGGGCTGCACTTCAGGAATGAACTCATATTTGTATCTGTTTTCAATAAATTGATGGAATGAGCATGGCTTGACGGCCCTCTGTCACTGTCTGCGTGACATGTGCAGAGAAACATCTGGAGGCAAGAAAGAAAGACAAGAAGAAGAATGTGGGGAGTTAAAAAGGTGAAGAAAGAATAAAAAAGATCACAAGCTCTACATTTTTTAAATCAAGGAAACTACATGTGGGAGCAAAGAGACGCAAAGAAGTTAGGGTTCGCGTATGTGTTATGATGTGTTTGCGGTGAGGTCTGTGTCTTTTGTTGGGCTCTGTTGGACTAGAGTTTGGTATGCCTGGCAGCTCTCAGCAGGAGGTCCTGCCCAGCAGAAGCTCACTAATTGTACAAACAGGCAGTGTGGCACCTTGGATTGAACTTGTGCCTTGAGGCCAGGTACAGCATGCTTTGGCATACTTTCAAGGAAAGATCAGAGTCATGTGCTCACAAGTGCTGATTGTCTTCAGGTCAGAAGTACTCCCACTGCGAGTTGGCGGAGGTAGGAGGTTGCTATGGGAAGGAGATACACGGCTAGACAATCTTGCCTGGCACTCTCAGGTTGACCAACTCAAGTGACACTTTCCTGAGAGTGGGCCAATTCCAGGCTGCTAAGAGGATCAGTTTCCCCTTTCTGCCATGACACACATACTCAGCTAGCACTACTCAGTAATCTTCAGGATTGCTGTTCATCAGGCACCAACTTTTCAAACACTTTTCCAAGCTTTCCAAAATTAGTGGGGTTTTGCAGTATGGAATCTGGACTCAGTCTAACGGAAACAACAAAAACACAAGAAACTACTGGTCAGAAGCAGGCAAAGGTCTGCTAGAGGAGCAAAATAGATTTGTGAGGTAAGGTATTGGAATCGGTTCTATAGAAAGGGAACATCCAGACAGAGGAAAAGCATTATGACATAGTATGTGACGTAGAGACGTGTCTAATCTTGGATCTTGGTGTAGCACAGCTTGCTCTGGGACTTCACATGCAGTCACATGACAGCTGAACAGGCAGGCTAACAAATCCATTAGCAGAATCTGTGAATGGGTATTTGGGACAGAGAAACCATAATACCACCGTGGTATTATTACAAGACCCAAATCACATAAAAGTAATAATAACACAAATCAAATTAATTTACTTAACACCATAGACAATTGCCTTCAGATGACCCCAAAGATAAAAGTGTTAAGGGGTCAGATCGGGAGACCTTGGGGGTGTCATGTTTTGGCTGTGTGCAGGCAGGAGAAGGACCCAAACGCAAAACTCACCACACAGGAATTAAACTCAAAAAGCTGCTTTATTGCAGAATGGCACAAAAAATAACAAAACTAAACTGGGACATGGATAAACTGACACATAGGGAAAGACAGCCATGAGGGAGACTACAACACTGACAAAGAGAAACACAGGGCTTAAATACACTGAGGGATAACAAGGGAATGAGCCACAGAAGGAGAGCACAGCTGGGAGTAATCAGGCTGGACGAGACAAGGGAAGCAATACTAGAAACGCTGACATGAGACACGGACCTTGAAAGTAAAACAGGAAACACTGAACTCCAAACATGTAAACTTAACAGCAACTGGGGAGACAGAACATGGGAACCTGAAACATGGGACAGAAAGGCACAGTAGACACAACGTGGACATAACAACGCCACAGGGAAAGAGTAAAACAAAACACAGAACCTCTTAGAAAATAAAATAGGAAACCTAATGAAACGCAGACATGACTACATGAACTTAACAACATAACAGACATGAAACACATGAAGAGCAAGGAAGACTTAACAGGGGTTGGAAGACACAAGGGGAATCTAATAACAAATGAACTAGAAAACCTAATGAGCTTAACCATATACTATAAACATCAAAATAATCTAAAACTCAAAACGCTGGGTCATAAGACCCAGGATCGTGACAGGGGCCATTCAACTGGCCCACGACGACCAATCCACTTTCCAGGAAACTGTTCATCTAGGAATGCTCGGACCTGGCACCCATAATGTGGTGGTGCACCATCTTGCTGGAAAAACTCAGGGAACGTGCCAGCTTCAGTGCATAAAGAGGGAAACACATCATCATGTAGCAATTTCAAATATCCAGTGGCCTTGAGGTTTCCATTGATGAAGAATGGACCCACTATCGTTGTACCCCATATACCACACCAAACCATCACTTTTGTTGTTCCAACAGTCTTGGAGGGATCCATCCAATGTGGGTTAGTGTCAGACCAATAGCGGTGGTTTTGTTTGTTAACTTCACCATTCACATAAAAGTTTGCCTCATCACTGAACAAAATCTTCTGCGTGAACTGAGGGTCCTGTTCCAATTTTTGTTTTGCCCATTCTGCAAATTCATCTGGGTCATCCTCGTTGAGATGCTGCAGTAGCTGGAGTTTGTAAGGGTGCCATTTGTGAGTAGCTAATATCCGCCGAAGGGATGTTCGACTAATGCCACTCTCCAGTGACATGCGGCGAGTGCTACGCTGTGGGCTCTTGCTGAATGAAGCTAGGACAGCCACTGATGTTTCTTCATTAGTGACAGTTTTCTTGCATCCACATTTTGGCAAATCCAACACTGAACCAGTTTCACGAAACTTAGCAAGCAGTTTGCTAACTGTAGCATGGGAGATGGGTGGTCTCGTAGGGTGTCTTGCATTGAAATCTGCTGCAATGACCCGGTTACTGCGTTCACCAGATATCAACACAATTTCGATCCGCTCCTCACGTGTTAACCTCTTCGACATGTCAATGGCTGTGAACAAAGAGAAACTTGTAAATAACTCATGAAAGAATAAAGTTACGTTGAAACCAAGCACACCATTGTTTTTCTTGTGACATTACCAATAAGTTTGATGTGTCACATGGCCCTCTTCCTATTGAAAAAACAAAAGTTGTATCCAAGATGGCCGACTTCTAAATGGCCACCATGGTCACCACCCATCTTGAGGAGTTTGCCCCCTCACATATACTAATGTGCCACAAACAGGACTTTAATATCACCAACCATTCCCATGTTATTACAGTGTATCCATATAAATGGCCCACCCTGTATATGTTGAAAATAACACCTTCAACATTTAATTCATTATTAGACTCAATTGGCTTCTCTCAAAATCTCATTCATTGTTTTAATCACACTCACACACACGTATGACATACAAACTGAACATGTAACAGTTTTTCCTGAAAACCGTCTTTTGTCTGATTGTTTTTTGATAATATTGAATTTTACAGTTATAGAATACACAGCATCTGACGTTAAAGCACAAGCACAAGCTTTTCTGGGAGTGATTTAAGTGTGAGGAAGTGATTCCTCCACTGTGCTCTTCTTCAATGCCATGTGCCAGCACAGTGCAGAGCAGCTACCTTCACTCTCCTCTCACATAGGTTGATTATCTGATTAATAGTGTTACATCCATACTGTGTGTACGTCCTTTTTCTCTGAAAAAGGAAGCCCCAAATGCTTGACTCCCTGTTAGAACTCACAAACACACCATAAAGCAGATAACACGTTAGCTGGAGAGGAAATGGACATCTCACTATTTATCACTGAACAGGAAACTGAAACAACCTTAGATTTCTTTTCAAAAGAGCTGAACACAGCCTTGTGAATAAAAGCTTAACCATTAGAGAAAAAAAAGTTACTCACAGCCATCCCACAGACATGTCATTAATGCCATTTGCAAAGGTATGGTTTGTTTAAAGAGTTCAGTCAGGGTTAAGAATGCATCATAGCACAGAAACAGCTATGATGCATGACCTATGGTGAAGGTTACAAATAATTTTCTTATAGCATCTGACAGTGGACTCATCTCTGTGCTTGTCCTGCTTTACCTCAGTGCCACGTTCAATGCTGCTGACCACAATTTTTTATTACAGAGATTAGAGTATTTTAAATTATACATGCTTCCATTAGCAGGTATTATTTGAAAATGGTGCATACATGTAATTGCTATGTAGATGAAAAACCTACTTTCCTCTCTTTTCTCAACAGGTTGCTCCAAATGTTTGATTTGGCAGAGTTTTGTTCTTTCTGAGACGACCACAAAAGGGATTTATGTTCATGGCTAGAATGACCCACGAACTTTTCACTTGCTAAGTAAATGTGTTAACCACTACACTATTGAGCATCACTACTATTACACTTCGTTCTCAGACTGCTGGCATACTTGTGGCTCCTAGGATATTAAAGTAAAATGGGAGGCAGAACCTTCAGCTTTCTGGTCCCTCTTTTATGGAACCTGCTCCCAATTTGGATTCAGGACTCTACTTTTAAGATTAGGCTTTTATGAAGCTTACAGTGAAGGCTTGTAGGTGACCCTGAACCCCTAGTTATGCTGCTATTGACCTAGGCTGCTTGGGTACTTTTGATTATGTACTGTTTCTTCTTCGCTCATTCGCTCTTTTCACTCTCTGTGTGCTTGTACAACACTGATGTACTTAATCATTAACAATTATTAAATTCTGGCTGCCTCTCCTATTGTTTACCTTTTATCCTGTCTCTCTCTGCTTTCTGCTCTTTCAGCAGATGGCTGCCCCTCTCTGAACATGGTTTTATTCTGCCTGAGGTTGTGTGGGAAATTTGATCAAACCTTATTAACATTTTATTTTTCAATGTGAAATGTACAGTATTTCAGAGAGAGAGAGAGAGAGAGAGAAAGAGAGAGAGAGAGAGAGAGAGAGAGAGAGAGAGAGAGAGAGAGAGTAAATTGACACTACTCACACACCCTCCTGGAGGGTGGGGACTCCCTGCCCCCCTGGTTCGCACCTGTCAGCAATTATTCAACTGGGTACAATCAGTTGTTTCCATCTGCCTTAGGGTGTACCCTAAGACAGGGGGGGCTGTCTTAGGGTACACCCTGGATAGGTCACCAGGGTTTAAAGCTGAAGAATTCCCTTGTTCGACAGCAGTCCGATCAGACACCACTACCCGTGGTTTGGCTTCTTTGTGCTGTTTTGCCTTGTGGATTTTTGGGGTTATGTGTTGATTTTTTTAGAACTCACCTCACTTCCCTCTGTGCTTTGTGACTTTGAGATATTGCAGTGGAAACAAACTAAATCTGTTGACTTACCTACTTGTCTGCTGCCTCATTCCCTCATTCCTAAACAGCTTTATTAATGTGTCAGCCCTTAATGTTCACAGTTAACCTGTTGAACTTCTCTGACCAGCATTTAAATCAAAGGCTTTATTTAAATGCTCTTAGTCTTGACACAGTGACAGGGTGAAAATGTCAAATTGATTTCAGATGAGACTGGCCAGGCACTCTTGAACTGATGGAAAGGCAACAATAACTCAAATAACCACTCGTTACAGCTAATTTATTAAGAAGAGCATCTCTGGACACATCTTGTTGCACATGGGCTACAGCAGCAGAAGACCACATTGGATGCTGCTCCTGTTAGGTAAGAACAAAAAAGAGGCTACAATTTGCACGAGATTACCAAAATAGGAAGATAAAAGATTAGAAAATTTCTGTATGCACTGATTAGTCTGAATTCTGCTCTGACATTAAGATGGTAGTGTCAGAATATGTTGCAAGGAACATGAAATCATGGATCCATCTTGCCATATATCGACTGTTCACGCTGGTGGTGGTGTAATGATGAAGGCAAAAGTTGGTCCAACCTCGTACTAACTAGCAAGGTTTATCTAACAAAGTCGCCAGTATGTGTTCAGCCTATGCATGCTGTTTCAAAAAGCAACAATGTTTGCAGACGCTTCTTCTTCAACCTTTAAGAACTTCAAATTTTCTGAAACTTTAACACGTTACATTTCATGTAAAGTGTTATTCATTTTGGCATTAAAGGTAAAGCACCATTTGGTGTTTCAAACAGTTGAATTCTATTAAAAGGAGTGAATGTTTAAAGAACACAAGCTGGATCACAAATCACCTGGTGGATGTTACACAGAGATGTGTTAATCTTAAGCTCATTCCTTGTTGCAATGCTCCTTGATAACAATTTAAATTAAAAGAGTTAATGAGGACAAACAGACAAAGACTTGACGTTGACCATAAGATGAATAGACTTCACCATGTAAGATCTCACAGAGGTAAAGTCTTGAGACTTGCACAAAAGCATTGCAGTGACTCAAGTTTTAATCCAGAGAAAACACTAAAACTGTCAGTGAAGAATTGTGACTTGACTTTGACTCACCCTAAAAAGGCTTTAAATACAAGTGTGGAAACAGGCATCTCAACACCAGTATGCTTTTTGCAATTTGGGACGACCTTTTAACATGTTATTATTGGGAGCTAATGACAAGTAAAGAGAAAATTAAGGTTCTGTGGCAGTGTGTTGGCAGTCCATGGGCAGCTACAGACGACCCATCTACCTGCAGGGAGTGCCTGTTGTCAGGTGGGGGCAGTGTAAAAAATATGTAGTAAAACTAGTCTGGGGGCTACTCGTCTTTGTGATGTTGTTGGCCCAAAAAACAAGTTCCAACATACCAAGTGTTTGAAAAAAATGAAAAGTGTCTGGTGCAGCCACTGTCTGTACCTTTCACTCTATTTTTAATCTTTGATCTTTATTTTGTGCTTTGCCTATTGCTAAAGAACTCTAATGTGGCAAAGTTTCTGATGTTACTATATGGTATCACCAGCTAGCTCTTATTGGCAGTAGTTCCCAAATTTTGTTTGACGCTCATTTCAGCCAAATCTGAACAAGACATGTAGTTTGATTTGCAGTTTTATGCTGGCACGACTGCTTAAACTAAAAAAAAAAAAAATGCAATGATTTAGGATGTCATGTTCAGGTTTGCTGGCTTTGAAATTTTACCTTGGAGGAGTAAAGTTGTGACCCCTGGATGTTGCTCTATTCACATTATGCAATGTGCGTGTTGGGATTTCGGAGGATTGCATGGGTGCACATTTCCAATGGGTGTGTGTGTGTGTGTTGTTAAGTTATGCTCCATCTATTTATTCCTGCCCTGTCCATTCTGCTGCTATAACAATCTGAATTTCCCAACTCTGGGAATAAAGTTCATCTTATCCTAAATATTAAGAGGGTTATGGATTTCAAATTAAAAGACCTCTTAAAAAAACCTCTGTTTTTGATAAAATGTTACTGCTCCAGAGTGTGCTGTCAAAAACATTAGATTGTAGACCATTATGTATGAGTGTAATACTTTGTATTTTGACATACATTGGGGCCTGATCTGACACTGAGCAGTTGTGTGTTTGAATTGGGTAAAAAGCAGCATGTCCTTCGCACCAGTTGCAGAGTGGATCTGTCTAAACCCTACCGCCTGCTAAACCTGTGCGTCTGACATGCTGTTTGGATTGTGGGTAACTGATTAGGTCAGGATGTGGAGCCCTTTACACCACAATGTTTCTAAACTCTTACAGTCATCCAACTAACAGCTGCTCAGTCCACCTAGCCATGTTCTTATGGATGTCTTCCATCTTCTGCATGTGAAGGGACTTACAGGCTTTAACAGAAAATTTTGGTGGGGCGCTGCCGCAATGTTCCACCTGTAAGATAATGCATGGCACTCACTTTCTGACATCCATTCCTCAGTTTTTGCTATTATTAGAAGCTCTATGTTCCTAATAATATTGTACATGTATTTGTGTGCATGTATGTGCTACCTGTAAAGTGCAATTTTTTTTTTGCCATGAAACTAGAATGCTTCTTTAAAGGTATAGTATGTAACATTTACACATGTTATTGCCACAGGCTCCTAAGAACAAATTTAGTCAAGCCTGAATAGGCCAGAGGTCCCCTGTGTGTGAAAGACACAAAAAGATGTTACAGCACAATACTTTTCTTTGTTGCTCCCAAAACCATTTTAGTTCTGTGACGCTACAAGCATGGCACACCTATTTTGGGTAGCTTCTCATATTCTTCTTTGCAGAGCCTGTAAAGCTGCTTCAGGCTGGATTTGTGTACAACCATTTACAGATGAGAGATATTTAACTGGGTTTAAGTCTGAGCGCTCAGACATTCACAGTGTGCAGAAGGTCATGAACCTGTGCACCAGTCTAAGGTCCACAACAACTTGGACGAGAGAAGATTAGCACCAAGGATGTCTCTGTACATTGCTGTATCTTTCCTTTGACCCTAACTTGTCTCCCAGTTCTTGCTACTGAAAAACATCCCCACAGCACAATGCTGCTACCACCATGCTTCCACTGTAGGGATGTATTGGCAAGGTGATAAGTGGTGCCTGGTGTACCCCAGATATTCACGCTAAACAGTTCAATCTTTGTTTCATCAGACCAGAGAATTTTGTTTCTCATTATGTGAGACCCCTTCAGGTGCCTTTTGGCAAACTCCAGGCAGAGTGTCATGTGCCTTTCACTAGAAAGTGGCTTCTTTCTGACCACTCTACCATACCAGCCTGATTGGTGGATTGCTACAGAAATGGTTGTCCTCTGGAAGGATCGCCTTGCTCCAGAGAGAGATGCTGAAGCTCTGTCATTGTGACCATTAGGTTCTTGGTCACCTCCCCAAATAAGGCCCTTCTACATTGATCAGTCAGATTGTGCTCACTGGGACCTTCAGAAATGTTTCCGTACCCTTCCCCAAATCTGTGCCTTGATACAATCATGTCTCAGAGGTCTACAGACAATTCCTCTGACTTCATGGCTTTGTTTGTGCCTCAGCATTCATTGTCAATTATGGGATCCTACATAGACAGGATTGTGCCCTTCCAAATCACATCCAGTCAACTGAATTGACCCTAAGTGAAATCTAATCCAGTTGTAGAAACACCAGTGGAAACAGTGTGACCCTGGGCGCAGTTTTGAGTTTCATGGCAAAGGCTGAAAACTTATGTACATGTTGTCTTAGTTTTTTATTTATTTTAATACATTTTTTTCAAACAAACCTTTTCACTTTGTCACTATGGGGTCTTTTATGTAGAATTTTAGGGTGAAAAATAAATGTAATAAATTTTTGAATCAGACTGTAACAAGACAAAATGTGGAACAAGTGAAGCACTGCAAATTCTTTCCAGATGGACAGTATTCGTCTTCATTCAGCAGTTAATAACATAACTGAATGTATTTTAATTTGTTACCATGACACTTATTGCTATGTTCTACAGGCCATACTCACAGGCTATCTGGGTGCAACTGTTCTCTTGTCCAGTTCATTGGACCTCTATTATGATCATTGCATGCATACTTCAAAGGGTGAGCCCAGATTAATTTCAGCTGGTGTCAGGCATAGTATGCATGTAATGTGATTACAGTATTTTCCGCACTATAAGGCACACTTAAAAACCTTTAATTTTCTCAAAAGTTGTCAATGCACCTTATAATCCGCACTGCTTGATGGATTTTCGGAGCATTACAGCTACCGTAGTCAGGAGCCTCGCGGAGTAATCTGGGACCAAAACTCCATCCGCCTCAGGTCCCAAAGTCAAACGAACACTGCGGCATCGCTGAGAATTAAAAACTGTCTAAATTCTTTCATCTTTAATAAAATGATCAGCGTTACTGCTTTACAAGGTGAAACAATTAAGTTTAGCATCCAGGCACCCATGAAAACAGAATTTATTACATTTAACGGAGTTAGCAGGAAGTTAGCTCGCTAGTTTCCAACTAAACATGATACAGTTTAGCATATTCTGACTGAGAGATTTCTGAAAAAATTAACACTCACTTCCAACATAAATGAAGACAGAAAACTAAACAGCAGCATTTTTGTAGGGTTACTGAAGTTGGACTAGCTGGTATATAATGATGTGCTATGTGATCGCTAGCGACACAGCTATGTTAGCATAATATAAACAAAGTTAAGCTGGAGGATGAACGCTAACTTTTTTCCACTGGATAACAGTTAACGTGAGGGTTCCTGATGGTTAGGGACAAATGCAATTGCATGGCAGGATGCTGTAAATGGACCAAACTTCAGTCGGGAGAACAACTGAGGTAATCCATCCACAATATGAGGTTAGTCATTAATATACTGCAACAACATGGGAATAGAGCAGCTGCAAGAGAATTCAACATTAATGAATCAATGGTACGGAAGTGGAGGAAGCAAGAAGAATGAGATGAGTAAAATTTGACTTATCTGACTGTTTTGTTTTGCCTAATGCGGCTTATAATCCGGTGTGCCTTATGGTCTGAAAAATACGGTAATATCCACGTGAGAGCATAGATCTCCAGGGCTTTCTCAATGGCCGCTGCCTCTAGAAAAATCACTTTGTCAAATAATTAAGAAACATGTGAGTGGACAGCAGACTGCTACTTCCACAGTTAAGCTATAAAATGCATAAAATCAGGGAATTCATGCTATGTAACACTGAATGACTTTGCAGTATTTCTATCTAAGCTTTAATTTTTCTTTCTTCCCTCACTGCAAGCTGGTCACAGCAGACGACTGCCCCTTCCTGAGCCTAGCACTGCGGGATATTTCTTCCTGTCAAAAGAGAGTTTTTTCTTCCCGTTATTGCCAAGTACTTGCTCAAAGGGGGTTGTCTGATTGTTGGGGTTTTCTTTGTGTTATTGTAGGGACTTTAACTTACAATATAAAGTCCCTGGAGGTGACGACTGTTGTGATTTGGGGCTATATAAATAAATATTACCTCTGCAGTGCAGCTTAGAACTTGTGATCCTGAAAAATTTGCTCTGTAAAACCTGATTTAACAGTGAAAACTGTGCCTCTGTGCCTCTGACACTCAGAGGCACAGTGAAAACTGTGCCTCTGACACTCAGAGGCACAGTGAAAACTGTGCCTCTGAGTGTCAGCTTTTGTAGCTTGTGTTTCACTATTAGGTCTTGACTGACCACTGGTAGTCATGGAATATTAATGGAGTACTGCTTTTGGGCCATGTTTGTAAATTTGTGCTACTCTCCAGCTTTGGAGGCATGTCTGTGGATCCTCTAAAGGCTCTTAATAAACCTGAATGGCTGAAAGCAAAAAACGCAACTTCAGCATCTTTGGACACTTTTGACAAACCAGGATTGGGCTTCACTGGTGAATCTGATTAATAACCGCTTACAGTCAGTCATGCCTCTGGGCAAATCAAACATGTCAAATGCATTTTTTCTGGCATTTATGGACGAGTGTTGGAGTAGTGCTGAAATGTGGAACAAGTCTGATGACCTCACATGTCTTTTATTAAAAAAACAAGGAAATAATGTGCTTTCTTTCAAGAGGACTGGCTTTGAGGCTGGTCTTTACTCTGTGAGAGGTTAAAAGTAAAAGTGTGTGTCACATGCCAGAAACAGGAGAATCTGCAACCTTGCACATCAGATCAATTTTTAATGTGAGGCTGTTGAAGAAAATAAGTCTTGTAGGCTCCACGCTGCTTCACTACTCCTTCTTTTCATTTAATCTTGACTAAGTAAACCCTTGAAGGAAAAGTTCCACAGTGTGTGTTTTGTAAAAAAAATTAAAATAAAAAAAAAAACTACCTTATTCATGTGTCAAGTTGAGTTGTGAAGATTGTTTAAAGGAACAAAAAGAGTGACCATGGGGTGGTGGTGGTGGTGAGGGGGGGTGTAAATGGTTCCCCAGCTCATGGCTTAGCAGAGATGCTGGTTGAGACAGTGGTGGTGGTGGGGAGGAGTGGCAGTAAAAGGTTGGTAAAGTAAATAAAGTGGGCTCCTTTTGTCAGCAATGGAAAAAGAGAAGAACAGAAATGTAATCTCACTCCGGCTTTTAAATCCTAACTCCCATGCGAGACCTCGAGAACACATTTCCCATCAAGTGGCAGATTAATCTTGTGTAACTCATGCGCGGTCATATCCTGTCCTCTCACAGTGCTGGGAAGGCTGCGTGGGAGAGATGACAGGCGAAGATGCTAGGAAAGGCTTAAAGCGTGCATAGTATTATCTGATTTTTGGGGAGTGTGGGGGAGAGCAATAATAAAGATGCCAGGAGTGAAACTAAAATCACTGTCTCCAGCCTCCTATAACTTGTGTTTCCATGCCACCTGCTCTGGATTGTGCAGCTGCAGAATGCTGGAGTGTTTGTACAAACCTTGTCAGGATAAGTCACTTTTAACAAAATCTAAATCATGTTAATGGATAATTTCACAGATGTTCCAAACATGGCAAGAACCTGTTAGAAGTAAAAAGTAAGTTGCATAATGTCAGTCTGTGATAATCCTCCAGTGCTGACAGATGATTTACTTTTAGTTCTTTTTACTTTTACAACTCTTTTTTTTTTTTTTTCATTTTCTTGCCTCTGCCTAGGATGTTGTGTGACTGGTTTGGCTTGTGTGTTTGTCTGTGTTAGCAGGATTACCTTTTCTTTCTTTTTTTTAATCAGTGCAAACTAATAGGGTGATTAACATTTTAAGTACATGCAGATGCAGAATTTCTTTTTTTGAAGGATTCTTTAGCTTTAAGAAGGCAGAATTCAACATTTCATGACATAGCTTTACACAAACTCATCAGTCAGAAAATAAGTTTGATGTTATCAAGGAAAATATCTCAAACTAATCTAGTTCACTGTTCTCCACCAAGGAAGTTTTTCACTGCTTCTAATGTGTTACTCCACCTATGCCTGCTAAATGAATGGAGATTTCAATCGTGCCCTCTTGTGTTTGTTCAGCTGTAACCGAGCAGCAGGGCTGCTAGTGCTTTAACCAGAATAAGCTTCCTTGCCATCGGTCTTCGATACGCTTGGGGTCTGCCAGCTTCTGTCCTACTGTGGTTTTACACAAGTTACCACTTGTTAGAAAACTTTGGTTGCAGACTGACGAGTTCTCATCTACTTGCTGTCATCACTGGTGCTACTGCTCTGCTCCACCCCATCCCCTCTCACATCAGAGTGAAGTTGACCCCCCCACACACATTTGTGCTGGTTTGTGCTGCAAAAATTGTTGTTTGTGCCACTATCATTTAAAAGATATTGATAAAAGTTTCTAGGTGTGCCATGCTTGTAGGTCATCCAAGGTCAACCAACCATTAACCTTTGATGACCAAACTCATCAACAGAACCTCTGATTCGGGTCCGACCGATACGCATCAAGTGGCAGGCCTTTTTAAATGTCTTCAGAAATGAAAGTAAAACTGACTGACAAAATATTTTTTTGATTTGATAAGTGTGTGTGTGTGTGTGTGTGTGTGTGTGTGTGTGTGTGTGTGTGTGTGTATGGTGGGGTAGTGGTGGGCGGGCTGGTTGACCTCTGATGACCTCTAGAAACTTTTCTTAATATCTTTAAAATGATAGCAGCACAAACCATCACCAAACGCAACAAAAACGTCTGTCACCACAAAATGTTTCAAATAATGAGGTCCGCATGTCTATCAACGCAAACTTCAAACTCCTCCAGTCAGTTGGTTTCCATGGCTCTTTATGACATAAGTGGTAGGAGCTTTATACCGTTGTCTCACACCAACACATTCTCATCCCAATGTGTAAAATACAGACGATTGTGATAAGTCGTCTTTACCCTTTGGGAATGAGAGCGGGTTGAAATGAATTGATGTGTTTTTCGTGCCAAGTAAAAATAATAAACCTAATAAAGCATTATGTACATTAAATCTGTTCATTTTCAGATCCTGAGTCACTTGGGAAAACACTATGTGATGGCCACTACATCAAGCTATTTTATTGTTGACTTATCAATGAGACTTTTTTATTTTTGTGTTCAAATGAGCAGCTGGAGCCTCTTCTCTAAGCGTATCTTACCGCCGCAAGCTGGTTTATATATATGTGGAAGGTTACCTTTTGCTTCACTATGAGACGCCTAGGGGCGTGACAAGTTGTCCGTATTTTTGCGTTGGGAATGAGAATGCTCTGCTCACACAGCTTTGACTCAAAATGGCTTGTTTCAGACTATGGTAAATGGACTGGTTCTTATATATTGCTTTTCTATTCTATCAGACTACTCAAAGCTTCATTTACCCATTCATACAATGTTTTTTCTATGAAAGTGCTTTCTATCTAAAATTCACACTTTAATGGACGCATTGGAGAGCAACTTGGGGTTCAGTTGCTTGCCCAGGGATATTTGTCACACAGACTGGGGCAGTCAGGGATCAAACCACCAACCTTCCAAATAGCAGAAAACCTGCTCCACCTCCTGAGCTACAGCCACCCCCAAATGGATAAAGTTGGATGAAGCTTCGCCAAGAAATAGTTGAAAATGAAGATTATTTTGAACTGTGAAAAGCTATTCTCACGCAGTCCAAGAATTAAAATGTGGAAGCAGATGTGAGCCTAATAACTGATAAATGCAGAAGTCTTTTTTGTTATTTTTCTTTTTCTCCCATCCTTCCTGCCCTCTGTTCATTATTCTCAGGTGAAATTGCTGTGCTGGCTTTGTTGATGGTTTCTGCCCAGAGGTGGACCATCTCAGTGCAAGTCATTTCTCCCACACCTGGTTGCATTGGAGTCATTAGGCAGAGTATATCACGGACAGGTGGTGCCATGGTTCCTCACTTGACTATCCTCCGAACATACAGACCAACAACAACAACACAGTCAGGACCCAGCAAAGACTTTAATGCAGGGGAGGCGTGATGAGCTGATGCAGCTCCGGTGTGACAGTCTCCCTGCACCATCACTATAGTCCACACCCTGCCACAGCTACCTTGTCTGTAAATCCTTCCACCAGTAACTAACTTGAAAATCTCATCTGGACCGTGTATGTCTGGAACCCACTGGCCTGCATTTTTTGGTGATGGCTCCAACAAATCTGGTCCCTTTTTGCACAAACATACATTTTCAATATCTTCCCGTTGGATTCCACTCTAATTTATACTCTTTTCTGGCAGAAGACCTGTGATCTCTCCCAAGTTGAACATGTTTATTCATGACCCCTCACTATATAATACAGTCCACTTAACTGAGCATGCACGGCCAAACTGCCTTCTTGGGTTCTGACAGTACCTGATCTTGTGACACACACAGATTTCAGATGTCGTTCCTGGAATCTGCTTGAGACACAAAGTTTTGAAGTCACTGCCCCAAGTGTTCCGATTACCACAGGGACCACTTGTTACCTCCATCCTTTCACATCTTCTCTAGCTCCTCTATCAGCCCACAATCTTGTGTTGATTCTTCTTGATGTTGCTATCATTTGGTAAAGTTACGTCTATCGATACGGCCATCTTCCTCTGCTTATCCATCACTAGTATGTCTGGTTGATTAGCCATGTATCTGGAAGTCCCACAGGATATTAGCTTGGTTATTTTCAACCAAGAGGTTGCATGTGAAGTGTGACTGCACATGTGGAGTATGTGCAGGGTGTCCATATAGAACCATGAAAATCATGAACTGTCCATTATTGGTGGGATCTAGCAACATTCTTGCTAGATGATGTTGTACGAATAAATGATTTCTTATTCTAACTCTTTTTCCCTGATGTCACATTATTATCTGAATACCTGCTCTAGTGGGTCAGGCCATATCTTTTCCTTTATACTGACCTGAATTACTCACCTGTATGTAAGGTGTACCCACAGAAACTTACGTAAGGCAAAGTACCCAAAACAACCTGTGTTTCTGCCATGGTCTCCAGGACCTTATTTTGTCATGTCACATATATACACACAAACTCACATGATCGTGGCTGGTAAAATAATGTTTTCTTTTTTTTTGTTCTTCTTTTTTTTTCTCTCTTTTGGTTCCTGTAGGAGGCTTCACACTTGGAGGCCCACAAGTAGGGAAAAGAAAGACTCGGGAGTGTTTCTGTTCACCTAACTTGTACACATTCAGATTCATATTTCCTGACCATATAGTCTAATGTATTTTTGCCACGGCCTTCTGTGAAATTCCTCATGCAAACTTTATTTCTGACACAAAATATTTGGAAGCTACTTGACATATTGTAGAAGAGAAAGTGAGTGAGAAGGAAAACACACTGTCACACATGCACACGGGATTGTCAGCCTTACACGCACACACATGCTTACACACAGACATGCATATATACATATCCTTTCATGGAAAGCCACAAGTTTCTAGTTATATCCCGGGTTTCAAATAAAAAGCGTTTACAGCCAATTCGTTTGCGTAAATGCCATTCCTGTCTGTGTGGAGTAATGCAACCATTTCTAAGCCTTCAACAATAAATAGTTTATTGCTTTTATTTGTCATGGCTTATGTTGTATTGCCAAGCCCTCAAAAGAATAGAGAAAAAAAGTATATTTTCCCACTAATGACTGTGTGTGATTTATAGAGTCTGTCTTTGACATCGGGGTGTCTGTACTTTCAAACCGAGCATAATTAGACCTCTGGAGCTGCATGCATCTCAAAACAGATTTGACAGAAATGCTGTGTTTCCCAGAGAGAGCCTCTGCTGTGTGGTTTTGGTACGATGCTGAACAGTCAGCGCATGAGAAAAAAACGCCTGCAGGTTTCCCTTCCAAGTACACACAGATACGTGCATGAACACACACAGAGGTCAACGATATCCGCAACAAACATAATGATTGGCTTTGACACACTTTCAGAATCAGATACAAGGGGAGAAGAAAGAGCATATAGATTGGGTCCAAAGTGAGGCAGTGAGGCATGAGCTGTTCCCCGCTGAACAGAGAAAGGACAGATCCCCCTCCCTCCTTCGTCCTCACTGACCCTGAATGCTCACAGAGTGATTTTAACAGGTCACAAAGAAACAGGAGTTCACACTTTTTGACACCCCTCACCCTCCTCTCCCTGCTCCTCCTCCTTCTTATTTTTCTCTTCTGCCTGCCTCTTGACTTCCGTCTGTCACCATTTCCCTCTCTGTGTGGATGGAAAGAAAAAAGAAAGAAAGAAGAAACTGTTTCTGTTTTGGGTGCCCGTCAAGTGATTTCTAATGACACACTGTTCTCGTCTCCACAACATGTATTTTAGAGTAAATGAATCAGGCAGTACATGGTCTCATTAAGTTGAAAGTGCCGCTTTCGGCCACATAACTACATGGTGTCCGGAGCCACAGCGTTCACACCGAGAGGCAGGCAGAGCTACAACGCCAACATCACACATGTGCAAATGGGAAGTTTTTGCAGGAAGACTTTGAAGAACTGTGTTGAGTGTTGAGCAACAGGACCAATCAGCAGAGAAATAATTTCGGATTGACACTCTATTGCCACATTTGTTTATAGGCTGTATTTAAGTGCCTAATTACTTTCCAGACTTTAGCTCCTTGTTCAAAACTGGGAACTCTGCTAACCGTCACTTAGGCTAGGTTTGCGGTCCGTCTGACCTGCTTGTTGGACAGTCAGATGGTATCGGAAACACCCTGCCCCACAAATGTTAGATGTCAGATGAAGATTGTTGACTATTATGTATAACCTTCTCTAAGAGCCAGTATGTCATTGGTAACAATTGCAAACTAAAACTGTCTGACAAATTTCTGAAATATATATTATGGCACCATGTTCCCATACTGTGATATCGGCTGACTGTTTACTTCGATTTCTGTTACTAATATTGTTCAGCCAACCACAGTGAAAAAAGTTTCCATGAAACCATGAAGTGACATCTTTAAGCGATTGCACACACTGTTTTTCTTTTTGGCTTTTTCATGGTGTCCAGCCAAACACAGTCACATCTCAATCGATTTTCAGTGTCTCTGACACTGTTCTTGTTGGCTCTTACTACTGCATGATGATGTTGTTGTTGACAGATCTGATTTTCCTGATTTACTTATTTTTGTGTGTGCGTGTGCATGTTTGTACAGCAGCATATAAAGAATAAAAAATCACTTTGTAGGGGATTGAATCTGCACATTTACAGCTCTTCAATCAAATCTTTGGACTAGATCAACTTTGCATTCTTATTACTACTAATCATTGAGACAGGCCTTGGTGCTGCCCCTTGGATCATTTATCATCCAAAACAAACTTTTTTCCCCCACTCTCTTGATTCAAATGTTCTGATTGACTGTCCCACACAAAAAAAAGCTTAGGCAGAAAATGGATGGGGCAAAAAGGTCCACTGTCTTCTCTCAGAGAAGGTATGACAGGTATGTCAAATGTACCAACTGCCTTTCCAGTTTTCATCCTCTTCATAGCTGCCCTCACATCTTTTGTACTAATTCTCTGCATTTCCTGATTCATTTTCCTCCATCTTTCTCATTTTTCACAAGCTCCTCAAAGTACTCCTTCCACTTCTTGAGTGTGTACTCTCTTCATTTGTTAGTTAATTTACGTCTCTGTCCTCAACCTAACCTGCTGCACATCCTTTCCAGCTCAGTTTCTCTGTCTAGCCAATCAATACAAGTCTTTTTTTTCTCTTTCCATAGTGTCCAGTCTCACATTCCACTTACAGTAGGCCTTTTTAGTACTCCTGTCTACTTTCTTTATCTCTCTGACTCTGACCTCTTCCCTTCAGCGGCTTGCTTTATTTGGCATAATACTGACTGTAACAGGGCGGCCCTTAGTGGCTGGAAACACAGTGAGACAGACCAAGGCAAATGTAGTGGAACAAAGTATTTATTTGCTATACAGCTCTCCTTACAACAATTAACTTGTCGAGCTTCTTCACAGCACAAAAATTCATCCTCTAATGAGGACTGGCAGCCTTAAATATGTTCAGCTGTCACAGACTTAACCATTATTCCACTCTCAGGTAAATTCTTAAATCCCAACCTTCCACCACAGTATACAATATATTAATTAGAATAAATAAATACATAAATACATTTTCACATTTACATATTAATAAATATTTCACACTTCAATGTTACACCAAACCCAATATTATAAAAACCCAGAAACCCAAGCACAAAAAGATTCACCACACTCTCTTTACCAATGGTCTCTCCCGGAACCTTTAAATGGTGTCTGGACCCCCAGGGAAACATTTGCCCAAACACCTTGAAGAGGACACAGGCAAGAAAGGTGAGTAATCATTATCTTACACATATTTGCACCACTTTTATTCCTAGATTTCACACACACATTTGCATTAGTTTTCCTTACTGGTCAGCCTTAATCACAATCTCAATCACCATTCTTCTCTCCTGACAGACAACCACCACATTCCTTGACGAGGAGCAGCTGTGCAGGATCTGAAATAAGGCTACCAACTGATTTTAAAATTCCCAATAAATAGTCCATAAATATTTAAACTTCTTGTGTGCAAATCCATGCTTAAAGTGCAATGCTAAATAAAGTGCTTGATAAGGTGCTTTTAATAAAGTGAAAGGTGTGCTCTAAAGTGCTATACAGATAATATAATATAAATAAATATAGTAAGGGAGTCCTCTTCCTTACACTGACAAAAAGGATAAGGGAGACAAGATACGATGTCACACAGTAACATTTATGAGTGCCATTGAAACCAGTGACGTCTTAAATCTGCAGTTTGTGCCTCAGTTGTGTTTGCCTCTTCGTGATCACAAAATTTATTTGTGAGGCCATGAATGAAAAAGAAACAGCAACAGTCATAGCTCATAACCCAGTCCATTTACAAAGAGCATCCTAATAAATCTACACCAAAACAAGGAGGTGAAGTTATTTATTTTTCCTAAAGGAGAGAAAGAAGGATCTTTTATTGCACTGATAAATTTCAGGTTCTCATTACCAGCAGTGTTCCTGCACATTGAGAGGACAGATTGATAACATTGATTTTCCAGCAGGTCACCTGACTAGCGAGGACTGGTGGAGACAGATCAGGAGGTTTCAGCAGCCAATCACAGCTAAGGCGCATAGTCTGTCACAACCAATGACTTAACCCATAGCTGGACACAAGCCCTTCCTCCTGAACTGTGCAGTCAAAGGGTAAAAAAGAAACTACTTGATTGAAATTATTAGGCCGGTTGACTGAAATCCACAGAAAGCAAGTCAACACAGATGATATAGAAGCCTGTGCAATTCTCCTCTCCTTGGAAAAAAGGAGAGGAGAGAACAAAGGAGGAAAGACTGGCAAAATGAAATAAAAAAAAAATAAACACAAGCATTACATGTACTGACGTACACTGATACCTCGCATACAGTAAGGAATACAAGGAAAAATGGAAAAAAGTAAAAAAAAAACAAGTAAAACATATTAAAACAAAACACTGAATACTTGGATGTGCATCTCACGACACGAGAGTTGAATCATGGCTGCAAAATGATGCAACTCCCCAGAGCTCTTGCATCAGGCAAACTGACCAACAGGAAGACTTCATTTAGTTGTTGTTTGTATTTATTTATCCATTTCCTTTTTTTAAATTGTAGGAATTACTTAAACTTAAAAATGTTTATTGAAATCTTTTACTAGTGAAGATGGCTGAATGTAACTGGACACCCACAAAGAACACGCAAAGGATCCCCAAAGTTTGATTCTGTTCATCTGGATGTAGGGTTTTCAGTGGGAGAAATGTTTTGTCACTCATCTAAGTGACTTCTTCAGTCTCAGCTGACTGCAGGTTTCCCTAATCTGTTGTCTCAATGTGCAGGAACACTGCTGGTAATGAAACCTGAAATTTATCAATGCAATAAAAAGACAAAAAGGACATGTCAGCGGAAGTTGGGGGTCTGATGGTCTTTCCTCAGGACATTTTGAGCACAAGAGTGGCCCAATGCACAACATGCTGGCACTCTTACCTCCTGGTTTCAAACCTGTGCAAGTTCCTTCTGTAAATGACTTTTCTCACTGTGGGTTTGCTGCCTCACTGGGCCCAGGGTAATCTTGAAAAAGAAATCTAGCTTCCCATTGCATCTTTGATATCTGCAGAACTTTGTTGATGATGAGATCGGCAAGCAAGATTTAAAAATCACAAGCTAGCAGGATGACAAGAAAGCAATCTAGTCTTTTTCAAATACTGTTATCTTGAAAAGATGTTCCACAGAAACTACATTACTTGCTCTTTCCACCATAGTGTCCTGGTAAGCTAACTGTATCCAAACCTACTCCAAAGCCATAAAGAAAATTCAACAAGGCTGTCTTTCAAACTTAGTGCCTGTTCCTTCATTAGTCTCTGTAAACACTATACACACATAAGCCCTTGATGTCACTGATTGCCAAATTAGTCCACAAGACACAGACTTGAATGCACAGATACTATAAAGTATCATGGTCACATTGAGCAGAAACTTCTGTTTAAACAAACTATACTTTGTGTGAATAATGCAGACTCGCCTACGTATTAAAATATTTCTGGTTGTATACAGAAAAAAAAAGTTTTTGTTATGGAACAGCTTCAAAAAATAAGAACAAAACAAAAATGTATTATATACATGAAATATAATTAATTCTGTTCTGAGCCTTAAGCTCTGAAAGGGTTAACTCCTTTCAGTATACAGTAATGAACTGATCAAACACATGTTAGCTGTGCATGTATTCACTCCAGGCCCACCTCTAACCTAAGTGGCAGGTGGGACATAAAATGTTGGGAGGTCCCAAGCTCAGGACATCAAAAGGATGCATCATGACTGAGTCACCGCCACAGGGACTAGATTGCTGCCCGGTGTCGTGAATACTGAGGGGTTGTGCATAAAACACTCAGCAAAGAGAATGAAAAGTGGGATGTGATCGGTCACAAAGGAATGTAATCAAAGTTGCATTTTATTATGTTTCGCTGCAGGGCCACAGGACGCTGCAGCTGTTAGCACACCACTCCACTCGGTTACGGATGAAGGACGCCTGCTTGGTTTCAAAGTCTGTATGTGTTTGGATGCGAGTGCAAGCATTCCTCTCGTTAGTGTGGTGCATGTCTGCATGCTTTTGAATGTCTTTCAGTAAGAGAATGTCTGGACTGTCATTTGCAGCATTTGTTAACAAGTTTAAACCCACTGGTATGGCCACTTCAGCTTAACTCTTTAATTGAAGTGGAATTTAATTTGGACCATCATTCAAAATCTGTCACATCTGTCATGCCACAAATTGACTGAAGAGAATTTCTCATTATTTACTGCACAGAGGAAAGCATTTAAAAGCATTAATTTTAATGAAAACTATTTTCCACAGGCACAAGTCTGCTACTGGTTAAAGGCCCTGAGTATGGATGAAATGGAGCTGTTTGTCCACCAAATGCTCCGGGAACTTTAAAGAACTTGTGATCTAAAAAGCAACAAGGCCCAAAAAAAAACTGAAACCAGAAGCAACGCTTTTCTTTTTCAGAATGATCTGCAGTTGGGTTTAAAATGTTTTATAACATTGGGATATATGTTTGAGTATGTTATAGTAAGTAAGTTGAATTTATTGATATAGCACTTTTTACGACAAATCTATCACAAAGAACATAACATACAAAACAACATATTACACAAGAACATTACCCAAATGTCTAAATAGATGAGTTTTCAGATGTTTTTTAAAAGAAGCCACAGAGTGAATGGTGCGTAGAGGGGGAAGTAAACTGTTCCACAGATTTGGAAAGTGCGATCCCCCTTTGTTTTCAAACGGGTCTCTGGAATAGTCAGATCCTTAGATCAGTGGATCTAAGGATCCGGTTTGGCGAATAAGGGTGAAGAAGCTCGGTGATATAGGTGGAGGCCTCCCTTCGTAAAGGCATAAAAGTAAGAGTGAGAATTTTAAACTGATATCTACCCAACCAGAAGCCAGTGCAAAGGCTTTGGAGAAGAACTGTCCGATTTTCCCTGTTTTATATATCTGGTAAGATTTAGTTTGTTCAAACTGAATAATTTTGTATTGCTTTGTTCAGGCCAACTAGAAGCAGGGGTCGTACCAAAACTCAGACCATCCGTCTTCCATGTTTCTTCTGAATTTAACATTATGCTGAGCCTTTAAAATGACAACAGATCTGTTGTGGAATCTGTCACTGTCATAGTTGGCTGTGTGGCAGGCAAGCAGAAGTGGTGGACCCAAAAATGCAGGACTCTCAGAGACGGGAATTAAACTGAAAATGCAGCTTTATTGCTGGAAGAACACTTCACAAAATAAAACTCACAAAAACAAAACTCTAAACCGAGGTGCTGGAGGACTGGACATAACAAACACACAGCAAGTTGAAGGTACGACACGACAGGGAGCACAGGAAAACACAGGGCTTATATACACGGGGAGTAATTAGGGAATGGGCAACAGGAGGGAGACACAGCTGGGAGAAATTAGGCTAACGAGACAGGGGAGAGGTAAAACTGAACACACTGACATGAGACATGAACTTTCAAAGTAAAACAGGAAATAAGAAACAAATCATGAAAATGCAAACTTGACACAGAGAGAAAGACAGAAAGAATATGGCACATAAAACAGAAGACAGTGACCTAAATTAAAGGCCAGGACACCAAATAAAGTGAAGACCAAAATCAAACAAGCACAACTCAAAAACCCAAATAATTCAAATATTTAGCAAAACAAAGCAGAAACAGAAAAAGCTGGGTCAAAATTGACCCAGAACCGTGACAGTCACAAACATGTGACACACCTTACTCTGGTCTTTTTCTTCTTGATCAGGTGACAAACATCTCAAAGGATAAGGGTGGGAAAAAAATCCCTTAATGAACACCAAAGAGGAAGAAATGAAGGAGAAAAGAAATGGTCGAGAAAGGGCAAGAGGTGAGCTGATGTCAGAACAGAGGAAAGTTTAACCCTGCTGGGCTTGGGAGAGCCCGATTGTCCTGCGGAGACGATTGCTGCCGGATACTCGATGGTCGGTTGCATCGTGTGTGTGGCGACACTCTCGATCGAGGACAATGAACGACATCTACCAATTTGGAACCACGATAACAGAGTTTGGGCTGATTGGAGCTGGCTTGGACCTGGCTTATCGAAGAACAAGAAGTGGCTACAGCTGTTCAAAATCCCATGAGGCTGATGCCGACATGATAGACGATTGGCAGGGCTGTGAGTACTCAGACTGTGTTTTGAACGCAATATGGATAAGATCTTGGAGAAGAACAACGGGAATTGAGATAATTGGTGACCAGTGATGGACATTAGACCAACTGTAAAAATTGGATGCAGTTGTTCGCACTAAACCCAAACATTCACCATCTTCACTCATGCGGCCCCTCTGGCGCCAGCTGAAGGCCTGTCAAGGTTGAAGTTGACTGGAACAACAAATTCTTCCCATGATAACAGGATTGTTGTCAGAACTCTTTGTACCTCCTTCAAGGCCACCTGGGTCCACTGGAGACTGTTGACCTTCGCTTAACCGGGCGTGGTGACACTTTCTCTTAGCCGTACACGGGATACACACACACACATTCACACGCATGGAACATGTACCCTCACTATCACCCTCCCTCCCCTGAATCCAATGCCTCCTCCCATGCTTACCTCCCATCCAATGTGGACACCGGATCAGCGGGAGGCGCAATCAAAGATTGCAGCGGTCCCAGATCAGCTGTACACACTGGAATACTCTCCCATGTTGCTTGTCTGTGTTTTATTGTGTTATGGTGCATTGATATCTGTGCATTCCTGTATTATCCTTTTGTGTTACACATTTCGATGTTTTTTTCCCTTGTTACCTAGCCTGACGTGTCTCCTCAATGTGATGTTTGTCTATTGTATGTATGGTCGGCAAGGTCTGTCATCTCGGTTGTGGGCAACTGCAACTGACAAATAAAGGCTATCTCATCTCATATCATATCTTTTGAGCAATGACATCTGAATTCTGAAAACTGCTTCCAAGAACAGACTGATGGTTTTTAATTGGTCATCTTTATAACGGCAAGTTAAAAGGGAACATGAATAAAAGTGTGAAGAAATGAGAGAAATTTGGTTGCCAGAAAAAGGCATAGATTCAAAATACATAGATAAATAATTTTATTGTGACTCAGTGCATGCACCTTTTTAAAACACCTCTTTGCCTCTGTGTTTCAGGCATGCTCATTTACTCTCCATGCACTAATGTCATGGAGTGGTGTGGAGATTGGAGGAGGGTGACATAGAAGGAGAGAAAGTTTAGGCAGTGCCATTTATAAAGCATGGCCCTCTGCCCGTATCATAAACTGCATATTTTGGGGGGAGATGGCAGAAAAGCAGCTGCACTACAGGAGAGCTGAAGACAGGATAAAAAGTCAGTCATGCAAGTCTATTTTTTCTGTTCCAGAGTTCATTTTTCACCCATCGTGAATTGTTTTGAGCAGTGCAATTGAATCTATATTTTTTTGAACTGAAAAAAAAATAAAGGTGCACAAAATATCTCTTTTTTCATTGTCCCCACGTAAATGCAGAAACAGTTTACATAAGTGATTCAAACACTGGAGTTTTTCAAACGCTCTGTTTTCAGTGACTTAAAACAGTCTTTACATGTGGACAAAGGCCAAAATACATTTAAAAAAAATACTTTTACACAAATTCCCATGTGGACAGAGTCTGCGTTGGATTGCCTTTAAGGCATGAGGAGTTACCTAAATGTCTTTATGTCTCATGAAGAGCACTATGGATTGCTCTGTTAATGTTGTTGTACTGTTCAAATAAAGCTGAAAGGAATATTAACATAAAAGTGAGCTCTGTCTAAATGTTTGAATGACCTTTAAGGGATTAACAAAGCCAACAATATTCATATCTGTAAAATTGGCTTAAGATGATGTAACTTCACAAAAACTTAAATAGGTTAGGCTGTCATTAATAACTCTTCCCTCTCTCTCAGTCTTTCAAAGACACACACTCGCACACAGGTCCCATTTTATCCTGGCTGTCAATGATCTGCATGACAGTGAATTAGAAATGGCACAGTTAGTATTAGGGCTTCCTGTGGCTCTAGTTGGGTTTGGTTGGGTGAGAGTTAAGTTGCATCTCATGGTCAAGTACTGACTATAAAAAGAATTGATTTCTTTTTATAGAGAGATTAGAATTGATTTTTTTTTAACAGTGTTTCACTTATAACTTATTGATCTGGAAGGAGGAAAATCCTGGGCTGGTTTCCACAAATTTATCATAAACTCACAAATTAACCAAACAGCTTTACTTTGTGGCTCTGTGTTTACTGACAGACTACAAACTTTATGAGGTCTGAATCACTAAAGGGTTCTGTGAGTATAGGAAGCCCCTCTGGAAAACCAAACCATAAAGCGTAAAAGCGCTGACAAAAGCTGAATAAAGCAGTGATATGTACTGTCAAAGCCTGACAAGAGAAGTGATTGTATGAATACTGGCAGCATGGCAAGAAGAAAGAAGGACAGCTGACCTCTCTTGATCTTTCTTTCTTTCCATGCCATTCTCTGTCGTCTTGCCCCTGTGCACCATCTGATCTATGTTTAAACAGGATAGAGTTCTTCGGGGCCAACAGGGATAAAGCTCTCTCTCGTCTCTGCATGTTGAATGTGTCAGTGGAGAGAGTTATAAGTGCTGGTCCCCCACCCCCACCTACTTCTTGGCAAGTGGCAGTCAGTCAGCTGATTTGTGCTGGTGAGGGGATTTGGTGTTCCACGTAGGCTATTTAAAAATGCACCAACACCTTTCTCTTCCGCTCTCTCTCTTTTCCACTCTGTCGCCTTCTCTTACGACCACATAACACACCCCTCGCCCATTCCCCTATATTGCTTGCTTTTTTTTCCTGCTCCCTCCCATTACTGCTTTTATTCCCTCCACTGTCTCTTTGAGTCTACTATTTCAGGACATTGTCATGTTCAAATTGTGGACAAAATTTGAGTACTTCACTCTAAATAACAATGTTAGTAACTTGTTGGTGTTTTGTAAAGCTGTATGACATGGTGACTTGTGTTAACACTTTCTGATAGGCCATATCTATGCTTGCTTTATGAGTTTTACTAGGAAACTAAATCTTCCTGGTAAAGGTCAAAGGTGAGTCTATTCATCCCATGTTTATCCACAGATCAGCCATGTCATGTAACTCCTAGACCTGATTTAGATTTAACAACATAACTGGCTAACACCATTGTTGGCCTGTGCATTATGTGCTTGTGCATTAAAAGAACTTTAAAATTAAGATAAACAATTTTAATGCAGGAAAAGCACAGGAGGAATCGACAGTACTGAAGAAGCCTATCGCAATAGCTGTGAGCCTCAATGTATAATTACTTTTCTATGGAGCTGCACATTAGGTTAGGCCATAGGTTAATGCGTTTCAGAGGGGTTTGCAGTTCCAACGTAGGTACAATGTAAATATTTCTTGCTGACACATAAATCTCCAGTTAAAGCTGAAACTGTGAAAATGGAGAGTAATGGGCCCATTATACCTCGGTGCAAGCTGTGTATTGGTTTTTATTGCCATTTTAATGACATATCAATACAGAAGCTCAGAGATTCCCAAGTTACACAGAGAAGTTTTGACTTTGACTGTTACTTCTGTTTGCATGCAGCACAACCAGTGCGGCGATTATAGAGGCCTAAGGTATTAACCTGGCACTGGCACCATGGTCAGGCTGGAGTTACAAGTGTCCAAGCAGATTGTGCATCCATTTCCATGATAATAGATGAATGGTATAGTTCTTACATAGGGCTGTTGTACTTGAGCACTCAAAGTACTTTATGCATTCATTCATTTATCCATTCACAACCACTCTTTTTCTAATCCTAAAGTCTTTACACACCAGATATGTAACTTTCATGCAAATAATTTATGTCTTAATTATATTTTTTTGGATTCACCTATTCTTAATGCAGCCATTTTTACCAACATCAAAGTTCTTCAGGATTAATTTGTAGCATTTATTTATTTTTTTTAATTAAGACAGATTTTTTTTATTTCTCACATGCAAATAAATAGATCTGACCAATCAGTCTTCTGCATTTGGCAAATAGTGCCACATACCTTTAGACAAGCACTGGTACTGATGCACAGCTAGACGCTTTTGGGTGAGTCAGCTTTTTCCTCTGCCTCCTTAGATGTTGTTCCAACTACGACGGAGTATTAGGGCCACGCCCAGAAGAAATACATATAATACATATAATGTATATAAAAATATATTATACATGTAGTCGACTGGGTGTACCCCAGATGAGCTGGAACAGGTAACCAGGGTGAGGGAAGTCTGGACTTCCCTGCTCAGGCTGCTGCTGCCGTGTCCCGAAACCGGTTGTAAAATAAAATTGGGTTGCTGGAGGATGGATGGATATACAGTCTTGTCTTTCCCTTTGTCACAATGTCTATTTTTATCTCAGAAATATCTGCATTCCTCCTTTAATTGCCTCCCTTTGTTGGCGTCTGTGCTTGTTTGGGGTTTTTAACCATTTACCTCTAACATGAGTATAAATGGCTTTAGGGCTATTTTGACATCCCAGTTCACATGACTAATGGGGCGACCACAAGATACCGCCACTAGGACAATAAATTTCCGTGGAAATCGTTACAGTTGTGTCGTGATCTTATCTGTTACAAGTCAGACTCATACTGTAAATCTGTTATCTAAGTGTCACATCATGAGTCATATTTACAGTAATCTTATCTGTAATCATGACAACATGCCCAAACCAGCAGAGCCGCAAAGCAGTTTTTGATCTGACATCTTCCTGTCCAACAATTTTACGTTATTTTTTGCATCATGTCCATCTTACATCACTGTTAGAAGGATAAGTATTTGCATAACTACAAGATGTTGCATGTCAGGGATGTGCAGCTGAAGGCGTTGCAAGTGTGTAAACATAGAATTGCTGCAACATAAAAGGGCTATATTATCATTTTATCAGACTACAGCATGTCCTGCATTAAATTTGCATTTTTATTTATTAATTATGTGGATAATGGGGATGTTGAAAGAAAATTTTACTTTTGCTAGACAAATTTGACACCTTCAGCAATGTCGCCCAGCATAAGTTCATAGAGATTAATGTGAAGCACATACCAAAATAACGCTTATGAGGTATGCTTGCAATATCTTTCCTTTTCCACAATGTGAAAGTTATGTAATTTACACAGCACAATATACATGTATGCACACTGCTCATCTTACAGACACAGAGATACAGATATATCACACACCCTGTAACACATAATCTTCTCAGTAAGTGTAACCATGCAAAACTGAAGGCTTTACATTCTGCAGAGGTCTCCAGTGCCATGACTCCCCCGTCAGCAGCGCCTGAATTTACTAAGTTACATTTACAACGGCAACAAAAACATGGCCTTGGGACTTTGTGACAATATATAACACACACAGCAGTGGGCCTCAGTATGTGTTTCCCTCCTTTGAATACATGTTTAAACGTGTGTGTGTGTGTGTGTGTGTGTGTGTGTGTGTGTGTGTGTGTGTGTGTGT